>NC_056726.1:736420025-736550025 GCF_019279795.1 Protopterus annectens | reverse complement strand
GGCAGAGCACCTTGCTGGCCTTGTTCAAGAGGAATCTTGACCAATGGATGGGGGATCGCAGATATACCCCAGGGATTACTTCAGTGTCACTGCTTGACAGAGGCACAGCAAAATAATAGGCATAGTGTTATTCAAACTAAAGGGGTGGCGAAAGCCAAATAACTATGGGCTAGGCTTATAAATGCCCTTGGGCAGATAGCCTAGTATGAACCTATGAACCTATGAACTTGTCAAGGTTTCTCTTGAAGAGTAAAATCAGTCCACAAAAAATAATTCACTGTTTTGACTTTTCATTTCTCTTGAAGAGTGTTAGAGAGGAGCTCTGCCTAATGTACATTGGAATCTTGTTCCAAAGCATGGGAAGTCTCTGTGACAGGAATATATCCCTCCAGTATGTCCTCTTTATTGTTGTGGTGAGGTTTAGATCCCTAGAGCATGTGGCTCGAGGGGATAGGCTTTTCTTTAGGTGGAGCATGTCCATCAGTTCTGGGTTGGACATGGCCTTGTATGTCAGGCAGAGATCACCTCTGAGTAGGTGGTATGCAACCGAGTACAGCTGGAGTTTCTTCAGTCGAGCTGCATAGGGCATCTGTTTGATGCCAGTGATCTTCTTGGTGAGGTACTTCTGTGGCCTTTCCAGCTGTTGCAGGTGTCTTGTACAATACATCCCAAATAGGGTGTTGTACTCTATGATGGGTCTGATGAGTGATGAGTAGAGGGGCGCAATGACCTCTTATGATCAGGATGCAAACCCTTTTGTGATAAGGTGTGCCACGTAGAAGGATTTTTTAACCACTTTGGCAATGTGATTATCACTACTTGGGTCCCCAGATCCCTTATTACGTCTTCCGTATATAGGGGACTACCACCTATATGGTAGTTTGTGGGTACTTTGTTTTTTTCCAAAGAGGATGACTATGCACTTTTTGGCATTTAGCTTGAGGCCATGATTTTGACACCAGGTGTCTGTCTCAGTGAGACCCTTTTGGAGGATGTCTGTGTCAGCCAGAGAGTCAATTATAGCCCCTAGTTTGCAGTCATCTGCGAACTTGGTCAGCCATAGTCCTCCTGAGCTTGCCTGTACCTCTGAGAAGTATATGCCGAACAGGAGGGGTCCTAGAACTGAGCCCTGGGGAACACCACTTGTAACCAGTTTAGAGTCAGACCTAGCTCCTGCAACTCTTACCATGTGGGTTCTGTCCGTGAGCCAGCTGGCAAACCATCTTGTGATGTAGGGGTTTATGTTCAGGCTGGTGAGCTTGTCTATAGTACCAGAATGGGGAATGGTGCCAATGGCCTTTGCGAAGTCTAGGTAGGCTGTCTGTACCACCTTTCTCTCATCTATAGCCTTGGTAACTGTCTCAAAGAAGTCCACCAGGTTTAGGAGGCATGATCTGCCCTTAACAAAGCCAAACTGGGTAGGGTCCAGTGTTTGGAGGTTCCCAATGTCTCTGTTAATGAGTTCCTTGATGATGCGCTCCATAGCCTTGCAGACCAAGCTAGTCAGGCTTATAGGGTGATAGTTCCCAGGGTCTGTTGTGGCTCCACATTTGTGGAGAGGAATAACTGTTGCTGTGCGCCACTCTATGAGTACATAACCTGTGGAGAGGCTGAGTTTGAACAGAGTGTTTAGGTGAGAGGTCAGTTCGTCTTTGAGTTTGTGTAGGACGTAGCCTGGGACACCGTCCAGTCCCATTGATGCTGTATTTTTGGCTTTGGAGAGGGCTGTTTTAACATGAGTGTCTGTGATTTCAGGGGTTCTACATTCTTCTGGTATGGTTATGGGCCCTTTTGGGGGTGAGAGGGGGGTGAAGTTTGAGCTGAACCTGTCTGCCAGGATGTTGGCAATATCAGTCGGTTCAGTGTATTTTGTACCATTCTGCACTAACTCCGAGCAGATCTGAGCATTGCCACTTAGATTCTTGACATAGCTAAAGAATGCCTTGTGGTTATCTTTGGAGTTCTTGGCAATTTTTCTTTCGAAACTCGCCTTGGGTGATTTTATGATGGATCATAGTTTCTTGCTGATATTGATCAGGGATGTTTTCCCTTCTTGGGATTTTACTCTTTTCTGTACTAGTTTCCACTTTCTATTGTATAGCTTGTTTATGGCAGGAGTCCACCAGACTGGTTTCCTTTTCCTAGAGAAGTGAGTCTTGGTTTTGCTTGGGATTGCATGCTCCATGCATTATTGTAGGTGCCCGTAGAATGCATTAGTAAAGGATTTTGCAGCTTGCACAATGTTATCCTTTAGCATGGGGGCTTTGAAGCTTTCCACCTCGGTCTTAAGTAACGTGAAGTTTGCTTTTGAAAAGTTTTTTACGGTGGTTTCCTTGTCCGGGGGTGGGGGCAGAATGTGGATATCCAAAAGTGATTTGTTTATGGTCAGATCTAACCAGTGAGGGTTTGACCTCTGGTGTGGAGCACTGTTCGCCCATGTTGGTGATGACCAGGTCCTATAAGTTGTCACCTCTGGTGGGAGTGTTGACCAGTTGATCCAGGTGTTTGAGTTTATAAATTCTAGGAAATGTTGGGCAAGGGAGTTAGAACTTGAGTAGTTCTCCCAATTATAGTTTGGGTAATTGATTAAATTAGGGTAAATTAGGGTGTTTGGTAGGACCTTTATATTTCCAAGTGTTTCCAGAAATGCGGAATGGGGGTCCTGGGATATGGTGGGTGATCTGTAGCAAGCTACAGTTTGAATTGCAGTTTTGCCCATTGTTAGTTGCACGTGGATCATCTCTGAAGCATCGTGCTGTGCCACTAACCTGGAGGTGTGGGTATCCTTGATGAATATCGATACGCCCTCGCCTTTTGTATTTCAGTCCCGGTTTTGTGGCCGAAATGTATGGTATGAGTTGTAGCCTGGTAGTACTGGGGTGCACTCTGGTTTCTGTTACTGCACATATATCGATTTTCTCCATACTGAGGAGTGCCTCGAGTGCGTGCATTTTGTGTTTTAAACTTCTGGCATTGATTAGCATTACCCTCAGTTTTTTGTTACTTGTGCTATTTATGGCATTGGGTTTGTCTTTTGAGCCTTACTAAAAAAGGCACTATGGGGGTGGAAAGAGCCTTGGCCAGTATTCAAAAGCTTAAGGGTGACAGGAGCAAGCCGTCTCTAGCAAAGCAGCGTGGTTTGTCGAGCATGTCATCCCAGGCGAACAGACACTGGATCCCCTTTGAATGACACCAGAAACTTAGCCAATTGTTGAAATTGATAATTTTTTTCTTTATACTGTGGTATCATTCTTGGTGAGGGCAGGATGCTTCTCAGGGCAGGGTCATACTGGCCTGGGCTACAAGATCAGAAAGCTCTTCCATGTCTCTTTTCATGTAGTCCAGGGAGGTACGGCTTAGGTCATTCACACCAACTTGGACAATGACAGAGTTGTATTTGTACTTGTTCTGGAGTGACCTGAGTGCTTGTGTTATGTGGCAGATCCTGACACCCGACAGGCAGCTAACAGTAACCTTCTCCTTATTCAGCCTAGTGAGTGCGATGTCAGTGTGCCTGACTATAGAGTCACCTATTACTAGTATGTTGGGTATGTTATTTTGCCTTAAGGGCTGTGATTGCATGGCACACTGGTTTTGTGAAGTATGTGTTTCATAATTTGTGTTGGGGGGTGGAGGTTGCTTGGATGTCTGCTTTGGAGGTCTCTGGTGCTTTTGCAGATTTTTATTTAGAGCCTCGGAGTATGTTTTTATGTATTTATGTGGGTTTGTTGCCGGTGCTGGTTTAATGGGTCTATGTGAGGCTGGTGGTGTGATGCAAGTATTTCCCTTCTCCTCTTGACTGTCTGATACAGCCTTGGGTTGAGAGAGCTTAGCCTCCAGTTTGGCTGTATAATTGCATCTCTCACATGTATTGGTGTTTGGTAGTAGGAGGAGAGGGTTGTCTGTGTACATGACACAGTTGTAACATTGCCTCAAAATGTCCAGATTCACCAGTTGGACTGGAGAGTATGCCTGAAACTGCCCTTTGGACATGCCTGGATAGGTACATATACATGCTTTACTACACAGTTATATTATGTAGCACAGTGTGGGTGCCAGTGATCAGTGATACATTATTATCCAGGGAGACTGCAACACTCACAATTCCCTACAATACCAGAGTGAGCAGTACCAGTACAAGTTATAATGGTCTTTATTTCTCAGCACAGTGTCCGTATCTGATGTACCTGTGGGAGCAATGACTGTTGCCACACAAACTTCCAGATTACACATTAGTATTATGCACATACATCTCAGTCTGTTACTCTACACACTCTGGTCACAGCTTGACAACATGGGAGTGTAGATAGGACTACTTGGCTTATTACTCTCCTAACAGTTTCGGGGGTTGCTACAGTGACAGGTTTGTTTTCATAGATGTTTGACAATCACTTGTATTCCCTATTTGCTGGCTAAACATCTGTGATCATCCCATTGACTTACCAGGGGGACAGGCAGCAGATATGGGCCCATATACTGGACATTCTGGCCTCATCTGTACAGTTGTGGGGTATGATTCTGAATGCAGCCTACTTCTACTCCCAGGATTCAGACCATGGCTGTGTCTGCTACAACTTAAACACTGTCCATCACAGTTGTGGCTGCTATATAGATATTGCTGTATATCTCCTATCTGCTTTCTGTTTTAATAATCTCCTGTGCTTTTGCATTCTGACCTTGTATTACAACACTCTTATACAGATTTCCTAGACAGTTATATTTTGTACGACAGTGTGGGCGACAGTGATGTGCAATACCTCATTATTCAGAGCAACTGCATCAGTCACACTGCCATACAATACCAATGTAAACAGTACCAGTACTGAGTATCATTCTTGTATTTCTGGGCACAGTGCTGGTATCTGACAGACCTGTGGGAGGAATGTTTATTAGGACTACTGGAATGTTCCCACACACAGTATCAGATTCCACATTACTATTATGCACATATATCTCACGCTGTTACTGTACACACTCTGACCACTGCTTGAAAAGTTGGGGTGTAAATGGAACATACATGGCTTCTTAGTCTCATAAGGTATTGGGGAGTTGCTAGTGTGCCAACTTTGTTCTCATAGATGTGTGTCAATCAGTTGTATTTCCTTTTTGCTGCCTTTACATCTGGGATCATCCCACTGATTTCTTAGGGGGGCAGGTTGATAGGCAACAAATATGGGCCACTTTCCTGGACATTCTGGACATATCTGTACAGTTGTGGGATATGATTCTGTATGCAGAGTACTACCACTGGCAGGATTCGAACCATGGCTGTGTGTGTGCTAAAAAAAAACAACAGTTCACATCTCAGTTCATTATGCTATCTGGGTTTTGTTGTCTGCATTTTCCCTGTTTTCCATCTATGTGTCTCTCAGATGTACTAAATGGCCTCTGGGGATTACACCTGTCATATACAGGCATTCCTACACATTCAATTTATGGTGTACGGTGTGGGTAACAGTGCTTAATAGAACAGTACTATTACATGATTGTGAATCTACATTACCATATTATACCAGAGTATACACATGCAGTCCAGCAGTTAAACCTTTAGTGTCAGGCTATTACACTTTTATTTACATAGAAACAATATGAGACTCTTCCTGCCATATTCTGTAGTGTATGCAGTACTTGCCTTGCACAATATAGGTTTTATACAGGCAATTAATTTACTACTACTTTTAATTTTATTTCTTATGACAGTAAATGCATGAGTATTATTGACCTGCCTCACATCGCAACCTCGCCAGGCGACTGACGTGGGCCTCCTGGTTCACGGCCTCCTCCATTGCAGCTGTGGGGGACATAAGAGAAATATTTAGCCATAGCTATTCATGATATACCTGAGCTGGCAATTATTACACACATAGTGGTGTGATACTTACACACAACTGGAACATTCCCTGCCACTCTAGCCTCTTGGATCCACTGCTCCAAGAGGTCCCCTTATACCACTTCAGGTCAGCATAGTGATACCTGACCTGCTCACCAGTTCGGGGTATGCCAGTGGCACTGGTGAGATCATGGGTGAGATGGTCTTAGGCCTCTGCCTTATACTGGGAGCTCTGGTACTGGCCCTGCAGCAGTCTCTGATCATGATCTTTGACAAGGAGTCCTGCTGTGACTCTGGACTCCTGGATGCACCAGTGCTGCACCCGAAAATGCACACCTTCCCCCCTTCCTGACATGTTGCCTGCAAGGGGAAGCTACAACCAGTTATGAGATTTATTCCTGCTGATTGGGTTTAAGTAGGGCTGATTTCCCGCACTTTTCCATGATTGGCCAGTTTTGAAAAGGCTAGGCTATGGGTAAACCTGCTTACCTAGGGTTGGCATTGTTTAAAGCGGTATAACACTGAGCACAGTGAGTTAGCTGGCCTACATATTGCTTATACCTCCTAAGTTGGCCTGTGCAATGCTTAACATTGCTTACATTAGACTTTGCATTATAGTTCTATTTTAGCATTGATTTATTATTCATTACACCTTATATGTATGCCTGGTATCCATGATTCATGAGTACATACACTGTATGGGGTTCTTGTGTTTTTTTTGGGACTTCAACACTCTATTACAATTACACCTGACTTTTGGGCTTACTGATATACTCCAGTTCACATATTTATGTTATGTAGTGGGTTAAGTCACATATGTCTGTCTACTGATTCCTTCCACAGGTTCAGTTTGGTTTTACTATTTTGAAGACTTGTCTGCTGATACCTTATTCATCTGTACTTCTGTGATGGATCGGTGGTTAACAACTGTGACTATGGTGTATAGGGTCCTGGATTCAAAACCTGCATGGCTATTTATTTTGTTGATGGGCAGAACAAGGGCCATTGGATACAGACTGATTAAGGCACTTTTGAGCATTTGTAAGCCGGTTTGCACGATGGTAAGCACTGCTAACCTCCGGTTACATCTGCTTACAGAGAGTTAGCTTTAGAATTGCTTAACCTGTATGTGCATTGCTTACCCCCATGCAAATGGGCTTAAGCTCACTTACTAGTACTTAAATATGCTTAATACTGCTTATTGGTGCTTAAATCTGCTTACTAGTGCTTTACTCACTATGATACTAACATATCACATGTGCATTTACTGCAGTACTCCAGTTCATAAATATATGTAATTTAGTGGATTATGCAAGATAAATATTAGTTATAACGTTCTTTGCCATGGAAAATGGAATGTGCTGCAGTGGGACTTGAATCGGGAATGCCTGCTTGTAAGATGAATGCTCTGCCCACTACACTATTGCTATGTTGCTTCATTTGCATATAGCTGCCTTGTTATCCTCTTCAGCCATTCAAGCTACATTAACCTTAGCTAAACGATGGGCACACCGGTGCACCTACGGTTAGCTTTAATCGGATTTTTTAAAAAATAAAGGGTTTGTTCATTTTATTTCTGTATACTTTTGCTGTTGTACACAAGGGGGACTGTTGGTGGTGATACGCAGACACCAATGAGTGGTCTCACTCATTTCTTACCCCTTTCTGCTTTTCTTCATTGTGGGGGCATGTATATTCTGAGAGCTCTGCTCTCAGAGACGCCTCCTGCACTCTTACACGCTCCGTGTAAGGTTAGGAGCTCAGGCAGTGTGCCTCATTACTATGCATGGCACACTGCCGTCCTGCTCCTAAACAGCCACCTCCGTGCAGGAGTAAGCTAGTCCTGCAGGGAGGAATAGTAAATCTTGAGGCTTGTGATTTCAAATAGTTTGTTCTAGGTAGAACCTAGTGTGACAATGGAAAATACTGCCAGCCCAGCTAGCTGGAATTTTGTAAATAATTATATGTCATTTGTGAATATTAATATGATTTATATAGAAATGTCATGAAAGGGGATAGTGCCAGCCCAGCTATCTGGAATTTTGTAAGTGGTCGTGTGTCATTTGTGAATATCAGCATGATGCAATTACGTGTGCTACAACTGTGTTAGAACTGTATGTCATATTGTACAGATGTGTGCAGAAGAGATATTTTGTAAAATATTGACTAGAAATGTATATACGCTATTGTAACTATTTAGATGTGTATGTATTCTAACAATGGGGACTGAAACATGAGAAGTTAACTTCAGACGAATAGCCGAAAACTTAAATTACTTTATAACCACATTATAAAAGAGATGTTATATTTCAGTTTCAGTGCAACAGGAGACATAATGCCTAGAACTAGTAGTTTTTTGTATTGTCTTTAAATGTGGAGGAATGTAAATTATTTTACAACTTCCACCATTTGCCAAAAGATCTAAGGTCTATGTATTTTCACAGGAAGTTGCTAAAATCAGTGGTTGTGACCCTGGGAACTGATAGTCAGATGACAAGAAGTGATGTCATGCTGCCAGCTACCACAGCAGTAATATTTGAAATATTAATTTAAGAGCTCTCTCAGAGAGTGACTGAGCATTCTATATTTGTCTTTGACCTGACAACATCAGCTGGAAAACCCACTCACCACATCTGCCTTGCTTTTCTTTGTAAATAAGTTAACTAAGGTGAAGTAATTTCTTTTAGATACAGACAGGAATATAATGAAGTATAGCTTAGATGTTTTATTTATATATTTAAGACTGTCCTGCAATGTTGTTTTAAATATTTTCTGTGATTTTGAACTCTGATGTAACTGTGATTATTTAAGGAGTACCTTATTGTCCATTTTTATTTATTTATAAATATATTTAAACCTTTCAATTGTGGCTGGTCTGTCTAGAGATATTTAAGCTCTGAAAGTACTTGCATATCTATTTGGTGACAGTGCAGGCCACTTCTAATAGCCTTGCTCTTGGTCAAACTACCATTTGGATTAATAGTAACATTACACAGTAAGATTGGACACCCTTTGTTAAGGGCCTTAAAGTAGCTGATCAGGAGTGGCTGGTGGCTGGTGGCAGGGGAAAACGACCTTATAGTCTGGGCAGAAGGGGGCATAGCTAGTAAACCTGTACCAGCCTTTCCCAGGTGTGTGCGTGTGTGTGTGTGTGTGTGTGTGTGTGTGTGTGTGTGTGTGTGTGTGTGTGTGTGTGTGTGTGTGTGAATCAAATTTCAAAGAGTGTGTGTGTCAGTTACTTGGGCAGGGACACAAAGCACTGGTTGGACAGAGAGGGTGCTGGAGGTCTTGGCTTGGTCAATCACCTGAAATCTCAACTCTAGAGCTGTGCCAGTGGGAAGTCTTATTGGGGAGCTGGAGAAGGAGGGAGAAACCAGCAACAGACTGACTGTGGTCTCTGTGTGCTCTTAAGGGAAATTGCACCTTACTATGTGTGTACTTGTTTTCCTCCCAGTATGTAATTCCCACACTGGTGCTAGTGGTGAGGATTGAGGCTTCTTGATTACTGGGCCAGTGCTGGGGCATCACATCCAGTTTATATCAAGGGGAGATATATTTCAATCAATGAAATGGATACCAAGTTATGTTAGAATATAAAACTTTGACTATGCCAGGTATTAAGCTACTATTATTATTATGTTTTTGATCAGAAACTTCCACATATAATGGCAATATATATATATATATATATATATATATATATATATATATATATATAAACAGAAATACATAGCTCATGCCAATATCAGACACATAATAATACAAAAAAACTCACATAACAGACTTCAATTGATATAGTAACAAAATAATAAAATTCTGACTCTTCAGCATCTGATTTTGATATGCCAAGTATCAAGTTATTATTTTATCAAAAACTTTAACTTATAATAACAATATATGAAAAAAACACAAATACATAGTGCAAGGCAGTATAAGGCCCAAACTAATACAACAAAAACTAACCTAGCAAACTCCAGTAGGTATAGTAACAAAACAACCCCCTTAATTATCAATATGCTATATAATAATCAGATGACACACTTAAATAAAATAGCTGAGATAAAAGCATCTACCTGTCCTCAGATTTACCAATATATGACATTCTATTCCTTAAAAAAAGAATTGCCAGTTGTTCATCCTTACCATCTAACCATTAAGTATGCCTTCTTAGGCCTGCCATCCCCTCACCTTTCTGTTAATATTTGAAAATTTTATTTGGATAGGTCCCACTACCCCCACAGACTGTTTCTAGCCACAACCTTACCATATCCTGTGTATCAACTAATATGCTAGCTTGCTCTTCAGATATCTGGCTCTCTCCCCTTCCTTCCAATTCCAGCAATGGTTCTTCAAATTAACCCCAAATAAGCAAAATTCCAACATATCTGGTTAACATTTCTCATACACAATTTTTCAAATTTCCCTTGCCTATTCACATAACCTTCATACATCTTTATACTCTCACCACATCTGGAGCTGATTCACATTAGCCACTTTAGATCTCCAATAATCAGGCATCTTACCTCACTATTCTGGCAGGTATCTTATACCATCTGTGCAAAGCCTCCATTAACTCCTTTAGGGTCTATCTCACTAAGAGTCTTAGCCATCTTATAAACTTCTCTCCAGAACCCACCTTCCCCTCCATTGAACCCCCTTCCTTTGACCAACTATGTCTCAACTTACTGAACACCCTTATAGCAAGTTTTCCCAGCAATCCATACAAAACCAGATAAAAGCTGTCTTTTTCTTTCTTACTTTCTCTTTCTTTCTTTCTCTCTTTCTTTTTCTTTCTTTTTTTTACACTTCTGGCCAACCTGTCTGCTTTCATGAATTATTCTGATTTACTAACATATTGTGGCAATCTTAATGCATTTCTCAAATTCAACCCTTAATGAAATGTAGAATAACTAGTCACATTTTGGTACCCCTTAGTCAACAAATAGTTTCTCAAAAAGTTTCCATATTGATTTCCCTTCCTTCATCCCTACTTGAGCCACCAGTTTAACACTTTCACACTGAAACCTAGAGATTATCCCACCAAGCCTGCCTAGCCAATCTGTCCAGAGAGATCACAAAGTCATGTCATTTTCCTAATCAAACCCTATTTCATACCTACATAATTCTGTATAACCTTAATCATATCCTCAATCGCAGCAAAAATCTATCAGTGCTGTCTCTTAAATCCCTTCACAACAGATGTATTCTAAACCTTTGTGTTCCTTATCTGTTCAATATTATCTCCAGATCAATAACCATTATATAGCTTCTAAAATTAGAGAATTTCCATTTCCCCACTTCCCTTCCAGTTCTCACTCTGCCTTTAGCAAAGTGACTCCTTGTTCTCTTTCAAATGTACTTATTATACTTGTTTTTGAATAATAACAAGTATTGTTTCTTGGGATTGAATCTGTCCATGCCTACCTAAATATATAATGTGTGGACCAAGTCAGTCCATGCTCTCAATGTATTGATCTTCCCCACCTTTGATTAAACATCTTTTCTGCCCTGAGCAATAAATTACTTCAGCTTCTATCCCTAAGCTGTCAAACATTATCAAATACTTGAAGACCATGATACTTTACCCCATCCTAAACTTCCATCAGATCTATGGAATCAACTCCACTGCCACCAATTCTTAATACTCTGACACCTCAGACTGAAAAAGTTGACCTGATGCTTTATCAAATTGTGATAGAGTTATAAAATTTGCAGTAATTGCTTGCACACATCCTGTAATAAAATCATGCACTCATCTGCTAAAATGAAGAGTACACTAACTAGCTACCTCTATTCTGCATTCCCCCCAGTAAAGCCTATATCCTTTGTACCACAGATTCTGTCGCACAAAAAAAAAAATACTGGAGAAAATGGACATCTCAGATGAGTTGCAAAACAAAGGCACACCCTCTCAGTTAATCTATCATTTATAAGAATGCATCCAAGGTTGAACATAAAACACCTCAGTTATGTTTAACCAACCATTGTAACCTGCTATTTTTACAAATATTAAAAACCTTCCATCATGCAGTCCTTGTTTAGTCTTGCCCCTTCTTGCCTCCAAACCTATAAATTATTTAAAGTTTCTAATGATTGATTGAAGAGAGACCTTTAACAATGCTAGCCTATTCATTGACATTTAAGTTGGGCTGAATGACATCAGCATTACATGAGGAAACAGGTCTATAAATATGAATATACAATTTGTCCCCTTTGTTTTCATGAGTTCATAACTTTAGCCTCCACCATTCAGCACAGTCCAAAACCTTGTTAAATACCATAGTCAATACACCATCTATATCTAGACGTACTGTCCAATTACAATCAACTGGATATCCACCAAGAATGTCTGCCTTACCCCCTGTTAGATGTCTAATATAATCAATGACCTCCTGTTTTCCAAAAGACCCATTACTGTTCATTTACTTTCAGCTGTCAAAGTCTCTTCACACCACTCATCAAACTCTTTGCCACCCATATCCACCAAGGCATATATAAGTCCAGATAATGTGCACAACAATCTCTCTGATTTTTATATTGGTTCTTTTGAGATTTCCTATACAATATTTGATACCATAGGCACAAACCTTCTTCTGCCCATAAATTCTTGATAATTTGATAATTCCTGTCTTCCTCTGTGGTGTCCTAATCTATGTTGTCTCAAGGCTTTTGCTTTTCCTGCACCATCTACCATCTATTTTCTAAACCCTTTACCAACATTTTCATATTTTTTTCCGAATCCCCCCATCTTCTACATAAGTCTTCCTCTCCAAGTTGCTGTAATTCCAACCAATTCTTCCAGACCTATTCCAACATTTCCTGCCCCACTTAACTACCATAATTTCAGCACCATACTCTTCATCCATTTTATATGTATGGTCTCTTTTCAATGTCTTAGATTTCACTTCCAAGGCCTATACTCTGTTCCTTCTAATTCCATTAAGCTTTCAGCATTGGTCAGAAATACCTGTTTTCAGACATTTCATCTCTATTAGTTCTCTTAAAGTCTATCAGTTCATTAACCAGCAGCTTAGCTAGGGTGTGGCGAGATGAGCAACAGCTTTGGGCAAAAAGTGTTGGAGCATGATCAGCTAACTGTGGTCTCTCTTTAATACAATGCCAGCTTTTAAAGGCTGGTATTGCATTTGTGGTCAAATTTAAATGTAACACTATGTCTGTAGTCTAAACTGCAACAGCCACTTGCTACATTCTAGCAAGTAGTTTGCTACAGTTTCTTGTTTTTTTCTTTAACTAAAATCTGAGCACTGTAGAGATCCATTCAGGCAGGGTATAAATGGTAACTGATGTTTGCTACATGTGTAGCACGCAGTTTGCTACAATTTAAAAAGATTTCTTTAAAAAAATGACCTCCATAGTGCTCTGTACAGGCAGAGTATAAAGTATAGCGACTGTTGCTACAGTTTAAAAGAAGACTTTTTTAAATAAAATAAGTTGAAGGAAGGATGGGGGCAGAGCACAGAAATGGGACCTGAATGGCTGGGAAAGGAGAAAGGCCTGTAATTCTTCTGGCTACCTGGTTGGAGTGCCAGTAGAAGGCATGTCTGTTTTTTTTTTTTCTTTGTTTCTTTTTTGCACTGTAATGGAACAGCAAGGGGTGGGACATAGATCTAACTGTAATAAGTCAATTGCTGTGATTGGCTTATTACATTAAAGTGATTTTTAGTTTATTTATTTATTTTTATTTATTTATTTAGGCTCTTTATTTGAAGAGCTTACAGCTTGCGGCACTTGTTCATAGTACCAGCCCAGGGTACTGGATGAACCAGACATGCCTTTGTTGCTAGAAGTGTATCTGATGTACTTGCTTGATGCCATTTATTCCTAGTAAATGTGAATCCACCTACATTACCTTTTAATTCTTTCATTAAATACCCTTTAAATCTCCAGTAGTCATTCCCTTCTCAAACTCTGACTGACACATCTTCAGGAACTCTGCTGCCCCATGTAATGTATCACTTTCTGGCTCTTAGTGGAACAAATCCAAATACAGGAGTAATGCATATCAGTTTATGTTAAGTGTGCAGGAATAGAAAATGACAAGAAGGGGGTGGAGGTGAGTTAGTTATAAATGGAAGGAGATAATGGAGAAAGAAACACTGCAAAGAGTAATAGAGGTTTCAATACAGGACAAATGGAGGAGAGGGATAAAGTGGAAGGACACTGGTGGAACAGGATCAGGATCACTGTCAGGGGAAATCTGATGAGCAGAGAAGAAGGAAAAGAAATATGGAGGGTGACTGAGGAGCTGGGGAGAGAGAGTGAGTTGTGGTACAGAAAGAAGTTGGAAAAAATTAAATTAAAACAAAAGTACTACATTTCAGCAAAATAGCAATAAGAATGGCACTGTAGAGCAAATTATTAATTAGCAAAAACATTCAACAATGGTACCTGTGGGACAACTGGTAGATAGCAGGTGAAGCACAAGGGGAGACAACTTGCCAGGAAATGCAAGATGAAGCAGGCAGAGTGGAGGGGGGGTACAGAGGATAAGTGGAGAAGCTGAAGAAACCTTACAAAAGGATTACTAATAAGGGTAAAATTTAAGGAATAATAAAGAAAGATTTATAAACAACAGGAAAGACAGAAGTCAAAGAATGAAACTGAGGAAAAAACGTAGAGGGTATGTATTTGAAGATAAAAAAGAGTCAAGCTGAATGCAGACATCACAAGGGATTAGAAAATGGAAGCCACATACAATCTGAAGCAGAGGAAAGCTGGTGGACCAGATGGATTCTCCTAGTCAGAAAACCATAGTTTGGTAGAAAATAAAAGTATCAGTCTGCATGGATAAGTAAAAAAAAAAGTACCCCAGGATTCATGAAGCTAGCGTAGACGTATAATGCCAAATATGGCCATCGAGCGATTCAGGTATGATCCAATTCCAAGTGCACTACCGGCGTATGCCAGAACTGCGCAGCCCTTGGCTTAGGTATGCTAATCACCCCATGCGCAGTGCCGCATCATGCAAATGAAAGTACATAGCAATTCATGAAGTGGTGCAGGCGTAGCATAAGCCCACGGAAATGTAAACCAAAAAACACGGTTTACATTTTCCCAAACAGAACATCGGAGCTATGGAAGCAGACCAGACTCATGTATTACAAAGTTAACATATGCAAATGGCTAAATACACAGCCAATGGCATAAGAAAAGATGCACAACACCTAAAAAACAACATTTAATGTCATGTCCACAGTAACGCAAAGTACAACCGCAGGGCATGTGTGCGCAAACTGGAACACAAAGAAAATATATACAAATGTCATAAAATTGCAATGTAATACAAATCAGGATTTCACCATAATACGCAATGGTATGCATGGTACACCACAACCAAGCTGCAAGGGTTACTAAGGGTCTGTGACAGTGTTTGGCGCGGTAACTATGAATTAGTAGTCAATGCCATGCAAATGAGGCAGGTAATACTGAATCGCAAATGTCCCGCCGGATTAAAGATGTACCATACGGCACAGCACTATAACACCGAGGAGTGGCTCAGAGGTATACATGACATCAGCAGTGGGGTGTGCCACTGTAGCTGTAAACACATTGGAGCAATGCAAATCTGGCCTGGCCGTTGCTAAGCAAAGCTGCAGGACAGGGGTGGGGAGGTAGGTATAGAATCGTTTAGCTGAGAGCACATATGGTGCCTGAAAACGCATGTGTACGGGGATGACATGCCCGAAACCCGGTAAGCAGATGCACACACCGCGAACCATAGCACAAACAGGAAGGTCAGGGGAAGAAAAGAAGGAAATGCCACAGTAGGGTAATTGGAGTACAACTGAGCAATTAACACCTATTAACTCACAGCGGGCAATTGACGGCAGCTGACAAGTCTGCTCGCAGAAACCTGCAAAACAGGATAGGGGAGGGGTCGGATTGCAAAGAAAGGAGAACTGTCATAGCAGAGCAAAGCAAACCTACAGTAGACCGGCAATAGAACACATTACGCAAGATAAGTCAGGTCTAGGAAAGTGCAAATGAAAGCAGGCTGCTGGATGCATGCCAGAAAATGGTAGGTGAAACGTGAAGAAATGTAAAGGGAAGGGCAAGAGGTAATCCACTGCAGCCAAATGTAATTCAACACCAAAGGCACCACAATAGTAGTTCCTGTAGTAAAACACATAAGATACCCTGTAGCTATGATCGTACATACACACCCTATGACATCATCGGTGTTCACAGCACAATAGTATAAAGTGTGAAAGCACCCTACACACACCTGTGTATTCCCAAACACTGCACCATAGGTGTAAACACACGGGGAACTTTTAGAATGCACATGTTGGGAGCTGCCATAGCTGTGATTCATCACCATGTGTTAGAGACTGACAGTGTTGTGGAGGATGATGCTGACGACCACCGCAGGCCCCGGAGGAGGAGAAGAGTGTTCAAACCAAGGGTAACCTACCAGGGGCTACATGATCTGGAGATAGTAGAGTGTTACAGGGTGGACAGGGACATCTTACAGCAAATAGTTGAGCTGTGCTGGCCATGCCTGAGAACCAGAAACAACAGAGGGGAACCCATCACAGTGGACACGAAGGTATGTTTAAGCTTGTGAATACTAGCCACAGGTACCTTTCAAAGGCCAGCTGGAGATATAATGGGGATCTCACAGGCATCAGCATCCAGGGTACTACACCAGTTCCTGGATGCCATGTTACCACATGCCAATGAGCATATATACTTCCTTCGAACTCAGGAGGAGTTGGCCAGCAATATGCGTCACTTCCACCATGTGGCACACTACCCGGAGGTACTGGGTGCGATAGACTGCACGCACATACATATCAAGTCACCACCCAGTGAGCATGGTAGGCACTACATAAACCACAAGGGATTCCACTCCATCAACTGCCAGGTCATGTGCAATGCCCAGGGCATTATCATGGATTTGTGTGCTGGCAGCCCTGGAAGCTACCATGACCCCCATATCTGGCATGCCTCACAGCTGTATCAGGTATTTGTCAGGGGGGACATCCCACATGGCCACCTTGTGGGGGATGCTGGCTATGCACTGGAGCCATGGATGATGACTCCCATCAGAAATGCACACACACCCATGCAAGAACACCATAATGAGGCACACGCACAAACCAGAATCATCATAGAGCGTGTGCTCAGGATGCTGAAATCATGGTTCCATTGCTTGGACACATCTGGTGGAGCCTTGCAGTACTCTCCAGGCATGTGTGCCCACATCTTCATAGTATGTGCCATGCTACATAATATGTTCCTGCAGAAACAGCTGCAGCAGGGACAAAATAGTGAAGGCCCTCATAGCCCACTGCAATTGCCAAGGCCATCACAGGCACAGAGGGATTCAGACCATGAACACCCTGTGCCAGCCCTAGTAGGCAGATGGAGGTGTGCCCAATATGCCTACGCCTTGGCAAAGAGGGAACGTATAACACATACTCTGAGAGTGTAGGCCCCTACGGACTGACGCACCTCTCCACCTGCACACACAGTAAAATGGATGGTACACACACACATGACCACCTGTAAATTGTAATGTATAGGTGGCCTACTGTTTGAATCCTACATAGGCAGCCCTCAAACATTGTACACACAACAGCTATTGGAACAAGGAATGTCAACACCTGAACAGTACATGCGCCTATCAGCATATGTCAGTGCTGTGTGTATAGGTTCCTAGGTACATTGGTAGGTACATGCCCGATTGTCAGAGGCCATACACCAAATGAGGCAAACAGTGTCTGCTGTTGCCACAACATCGAGTAACCAACTGTCTCTCAGTAAAGCAGAGGCAATTATGGGATCACATGTGTGTAAACACTGTTCTCCACATACTCTGCATGGATTCCCTGCTGTGTTAATGAGGGGCTCCACATAATGTAATCATGGATGTTGTGTCAAGGCATGGGGTGTACCAATGACAGGTATTCGTCACCCCAGCATGCTCCAGCAATGGTCGTTTGAAGGTGTAGCACATTATCGTGTGTGGCTCACTGTGATATACATACCCAATGCTGGAGCACATCCAGTAAACATCACATGGACATACCATTAAATGGACTCATCCATATGTAAACTAAATGAGTTACCCATGTGAGTGCAGTGTGGAGTAACAGCAGTAGTATACTCCACATACAAAATGCCATAACACGTGTACAAATTCCAGATGGCCAAGTGGTAAATGCAGTGACTGTCGTGCATGTTCCCAGTGCCACGACCTGCAAGGGATGTAACGTAATCCCGAAGGCATGAATAATGCATGTCGGATGCAGGTCATCAGATCATGTTTAGCACACGTTAGCGGGAATATGCGTTGCCCAGTGCTGGTAAGCGTCGTTTAAATATGACTATACAGATATGTGTGAAACAGGGCTAAGCTTCTCTGAATATCGCGCAGATCATGATCAATGATGTCCAAAACAGGTGAAACCAGCGTTATTCACCCCTGTACTAATAGCGCCTGCTCTGAAGGGTAAAACGACCACTGCCAGGAGTAGAAGACGCAATCATGTATACAATCACCTAACACTATGGTAGCCAAGATGTACCTATGGCAGGTGTGTAATGTGACAGGTTCAGACACAAACGTGCGGAGTCCAGGAAACAGTATACACTGACAAGTACACAATGAAAGGTGTATTTTGCCTGTCACTTTCTCTGTCAGAGATATATATATATATATATATATATATATATATATATATATATATATATATATATATATAAATATATATATATATATATATATATATATATATATATATATATATATATATATATATATATATATATATATATATATATATATATATATATATTTAGATATATATAATTCAGATAGAAAGGGTGATAGAGAGATATATGTTGATATATATGGATTCACCGATATCTGCAAATATATAGATAGGTCAACGACATTCATAAAACCTTGGAGGTACAAATAAATAGGATACTGCCAACTATGGAATGTGTCACATACCGACACGCATAACCACGAGGCTGAAAGACCTAAAGAACACAGTACTGGAAACCTAGAACCGCAAGTAATATTATCACGATATAAAGGGACATTTAGTTACCGCTGCCGGTGTTGTGGTCCACATAGGTACTGTGTTCAACTGTGTTTGTGATTGCCGTAGTCTGTGTATGTGTGCATTGAGGGTGCCGTGTGTGTTTTCGTGTGACTGTAATGTGTGTGTGTGTGTCTGCATCGTGTGTCTGTCAGTACCAACTCGGAGGTAGATCATTACGGTAGGTTTTGTTATAGCTAGCCGTAGGCATACGGTTACCACCTGTCCCACATTAGGAGGGACAGCCCCTCCCTGGGCAGTTGTGTCCTGACATAAGACATTACAAAGGGCAACTGTCCGAGATTGTAGGACATTATTATGTCCCATATATTATGTAAACGTTGCATTAAATAGTTATGCCTGTATGTAAGAAACGTAAATGTTACATGCAATATGATAAGCAGCCAAAGTCCTACAACAATAAGTATGTATTGAGGATAAAAGTATGTGCTATCCTGTGTACTTAGCATGGGTATGTGTCAGCCTGTAAACACCGATGTGTGTCCTGCAAGTGTCCCACAATGGCCATTTGAAAAGGTGGCAACCCATGCCAAAGAGGTTCAGTTACCAACACAACTGCAATGACTGCAAATATCTGGGACAGAAATACACGGGACAGCTGTCATTTAGTAACATTACTTTACATATTGCTGTAATTCCAGAGGTATGGAAGTATCAACCTCACCTGCATACTATATAGAAACCAATTAGTAACGGCCCAATGTATATGCCCATAACAAAAGTCTACTAACTGATAGCTCTTTAATTAGGGAAGGAGCCCACACACATATATGGAATATATAGAAATGCAAGCCCCACAAACCTGTATATGCTACATACACCCACCTACATCCCCTACACACAAAACTATAGCAATACAGACTGTAATTACAGCACAAACATCCAGTCAGCCAATTACATCTGCAGAAGCGTTAACATACCTTGTGAGAGACACATTTAAAGGCGCCATGTGAAATCGTAGCCATTGTATAATGGAACAAATGGCGATGTTACAGGTTTTGTTTGCAATAGTCCCTTATCAGACGGTTGGGATGACAGTTACACTCACATGTAGAACCACATACTCTAGCCATCACACACAATCCACGGAGGACATGAATCTAAACTATCTGTGTCTCTACACATAGCAGTTGCAATTACTCACAACAATACAGGCCGTCTTCCCGAAGGTAGGGCAAATGGGCAACGCCCAAGTGGAGAATTCAATTATACCCCACTGTTGAAGTGTAATTGGCGAATGGAGTAGCTGCACAGCTGATGTGCAAGTAATAAATCACTTAGGAACACCAATTGGCGGCAGAAAACCACATGTTACAGGTATCGAAGTATATAAGGATGACTTGCCAGACATTCAAACCGTATACTCATACCATAGAAGTGTTTAAACAGTGTAAGAGAGATAGTCACGAAAGTCCGGAATGATAACAAGGTATGTAGAACACTCGGTGTGTAAGTGTATGTATAGCCTGTTTTGTATTAATTATGTTAGTGTATGTATAGCCTGTGTTGTATTAATTAAAAGTGTCCACAATGCATAAAGTGGGAAAAGGTATTATGTACTGATGTTTTGCTGAGCATAGTAATGCTTGTAGAAATTGTGTGTCCTGCAGTGGGCCACAAGGCAAACATCACAGACACCACAAGGGATGCTACATGAGGGCTTTAAACAGAACAATTCCATACCACCAGCCGTCACTGGTAAGGTATGTCCAACAAGTACGTGCCATAGCAGGGGATAGTCTATGTCGATATACTGTCACAGTAGGCACGTGTATGGGCATATAACAACAAAGACATGTCTAAGGTGGTCCCGCTGTGTAAGTATGCTTTGCATTATGGGATACTATGTAAAATATGTATAATGTACAGTATTGTAGGTAGATATGTCAGATATTCTACACAGCATAACAGGCATATCATGCATACCAAAGGTATCATCTATTGGCATGTACAATATACAATAACAGGATACATATGGCTTGAATTCACGGGACACTGTAATAGTATGATAGCTAATCTAAATGGAAGAGCTACTCAATTAACCATGCACAAAGGACATGTAATAGCTTCACAAGTTCATAGTGGGGTACTATGCAGTCTGGCAAGTCTATGTGTAAGCTCAACTACAGTGTTCACACCAGTGGCACCTCTCTAGGGTAGTGTCCTGTCTGTGAACAGCAGAGCCATGTGTTACCTGCACCTCTGCACAGTACAGCCACTGCAGTGATCCCTGGCATACATGTGTCTCCCATCCACCAAGTGAGGTATCACATGAACAGTGCTACTGAGTGTCCCTGCGTGATGTACATAGGAATCATGTTCCAAAGCATGGTGAGTGTCTGGTTTGGGTATGTAACCCTCAAGCACATCCCACTCATCGTTGCATGTGTGCACATATCCATGAGCATTTTGCTCACAGTGGCTTTTGCTTATGTCGCTTATGTGGAGTATATCCATGAATATTGTTGTGGACATGGGCCCTGTCTGTTCAGCGGACGTCACCCCTGAGTATGTAGTATGCAAATGTGTACAGACGTGGTGTCCATTGTTCTGCCACATACGTCAACTGTCAGAGCTCAATAAACGTCATGGTGTGTTAATGTTGTGGTATGTAAAGCTACAGCTGTTGTGTAAGGTACACCCTAAATGGGGTGTTGTACCCTTGAATGTGTGTATACATCTGGAGTTCAGAGGTACAATGGGTGCCTATGTTCCAGCTACAAACCCAGTACAGATAAGTGTGGCCACGTAGAAGGATATCCACGTCACAGTGGCAATATGGTTATTAAAGGAGTGAGTGCGACATACGTGTGTACTACGATCATGTACAATGTGACATCTATGTAGGTGACTACCACTTATGTGATAGTCAGTGGGTGAATGGTGTAATGCAAAGGGGATGTTCATGCACCTTGTGTCATGCAGCTTGAGGCCATGATATTGATATCAGGTATCCGTCACACTGACACCCTTGTGGAGGGAGTCATTATCAGCTGGTGGATCAATCATGGCGCTTTGTATGCAGTTGTCTGTAAAGCTAGGCAGGGAATGTCCCTCTATGATAGCCTGTACCTCAGGGAAGCATATACCGAACATGAGGGGCCCTATGACTGAGGACTGTGGTACGCCAAGTGTAACCAAAATACAGTAGGTACTATGGTATGCTACCCTCATTGTGTGTGTCCTGTCCGTGAGCCACTTTGCATAACATCCTGAGACATAGGGGTCGATGTGCAGGTGGATGTGTATGTTGTCAATACCAGAATGTAGAACAGTGCTAAAAGGCAATGAGAGGACAATGTAGGCTGTGTGGACCCCCTTACTGTCAACTACCCTGGTAACTGTATCAAAGGAGTCCACCAGGTATAGGAGCCATGCTCTGGCCCTAACAAGTCCAACCTGAGTGCCATCAAAGGATCGGAGCCCACCAATGTCTCTGTGAATGACTTCCATGATGATGTGCCCCATAGCCTTGCAGAACAGTCCAGTCAGGTGTATAGGGCAATAGTCCCCCTCGTGCATTGTGGCACCACCTGTGTGGAGTGTGATAATTGTTGCTGTGTGCCATTCAGGGGCCACAATGTGTGATACAAGGCTATTACTGAATATGGCGGCCAAGTGGGGAGACATGTCATTCAGAGGTTTGTGTAAATCACAGCCTGGGATCTTGGATGGTCACATGGGGCCAGTGTTCCAGGCCATATAGAGTGCAGGTTAGTACTGTATAGGTGTGACCGCAGGGACACCACAATGTTCCTGCATGGATTGTGGCCCTGTAGGGAGTGAGAGGGTGTAATGTTAGCATTGAACCCATCCGCCAGCATGTTGCCAATATCACCTGGTTCTGTAATGTTCCTGAGTAACTGTTGTATGTCAGAGCAGCTGTGGGTATTGCCATTGACTACTGACATACCTCCATAATGCCTTGTGGTGCACCCTGGAATGTGTTGCAGTAATGTTTATGTAGCTAGTTTTGGAGTATGTGATGAGGGATCCTGGTAGCCCTACTGAGGCTGACCAGTGAGCTACCCCACCCATGGGATTGTACTCCACTTTGCAACAGCCTCCACCTGTTGTTGTAAATTATGTCCATGGAACTGGACCCCCAGAGTGGCGTCCATTATCTGGTGGGTACCATCATGGCTCTGTGTGGAATAGCATGATCCATGCAGTCGTGTAAGTGCTAATGAAGAGCACTGGGGTATGTTTCAGCGTTTGTATGTGCATTGTCCATCTGCACGGGTGTCATGATGTTAACTACTGCTGTCATAAGACATCTGTAGTAGGCATTGTAGTACTCTTGTATTGTGTATGCCATGAAGGGTGTGGTTCCGGGATGTGGATAACAAGGGTGATTAGCATATGTTCAGAATCCACCAACGAGGGGATAACCCCAGGTGTGGAACACCAGTCACATGCTGGTAGTGTCCATGTCAAGAATATTGTTGGTCTTGGAGGTGGTGTGTATGGGTTGATCCAGCCGAGTAGAGGTTATGAATCCCGGACAGCGTTGGCCTAATGTGTCGGTACATGAGTGGCTATCCAGTTAAGTGTGGGGTAGTGTCAGTCTCACATCAGTAGTACCTGTCTGAGCCCTACTGTCCAGTACACCAAGAAATGAGGTCTGGTAACCGTGGGGTATGTTGTTGAATCCGTAGCTTGTTACAATGTGTATAGCAGTTCTGGCCACAGTTAGTTGCAAGGTAGCATCTGGCCGCAGTGGCCTAATGGATAAGGCATTGGTCTCCAAAACCAGGGATTGTGGGTTCGAGTCCCATCTGGGGTGATATAATCTTGGGTTGGGAGGGTGGCCTAATGGTTAAGGTGTTTGTCTTACAAACACAAGGTGCAGGGTTTGAGTCTCATAAGGGATAATTGGCTAGGCTTGAAATGGCTCGCAAGGGCAGTTAGCCTAGTACTAACCTATGAATCAGAGTCGATCTCTGCTTAACATACAAGGCCATGTCAAACCCAGAGCTGTTGGACATGCTACACTTAAAGAAATCCCAATCCCTCAGAGCTACACGCTCCAGAGATCTAAACCTTGTCATCACAATAAACAAAACATGCTGGAGGGATAGGTTCCTGACCCAGAGACTCCCCAGACTCTGGAACAGAGTGGGCACACATGAGTCTGTGGGCTATAAGTTATTGTTGTTGTGTTTGGTGATGGGGGCTGCCTTTGGTGCCTACACAGAGTATGGAGAGGTACTGCACAAGTTGTACTCGTATGTCAAGCAGAGTGCCTCTTTGGACCTCTTCAAGAGGAACCTTGACGATTGGATGGGAGAAAGGAAATTCACCCCAGGGATCACGTCAGTCGCCCTGCTAGACAGGGGTCCAGGAAAGTAAATAATGTGGGAAGAAATAGCCAGGGAATTGTTATGGCTAGGCTTGAATAGGCCCTAGGGCTGATAGCCTAGTACCAACCTATGAACCTATGGAGCACCTCTGATGCGTTGTGCTAAGTAACTAGCCAGGATGTGTGTACAATATAGTGGAATATGGGAACACCTCAGCCGTGGGTGTGCAGGTCCAGGTTACATGACTGAAAGGTATGGTCTGTGTATAACCCATCATTGTAGGTGTGCTCTGCAGAGCCTAGAGGCAGGTCCCAGTCACTGCAGAGATATTGAAGTGGTCCATTATAAGGAGTGCCTTGCCTGCGTCCATCAGAGATGAAGATGTCAAGCTTTGCGTCACATGACCCCATGTTTTGCTTCCCTGTTCCCATTCTGGTGGTGAATGCTATGGGAAACTGTGCAAGACAGACAGTATAGAAGCAGCAAGAGCCTTACATGTTATCTGTACTCCCAGGGCTAACAGGTGCAGGTCATCTCTGCCAAAGCATCGTGTTTTGTTGACCATGTCAGTCAAAGCGGACAGATACCAGATGCCTGTGGAATGACAGCAGAAGCATAAGCAACTGTTGAAGTGACACAGTCAGTCATTGTACAGTGGTAATAGGTCCGGATGAATGCATAATGCTCCCCAGGGCTTGGCCCATACCTTCAGGGCTACAAGACCGGTGAGCTATTGCATGTCCCTGCACACGTAGTCTGTGAAGTTGCATTTCAGGGCAGTCACACTAACATGGAGAATGACAGTCAAATTGTACCTGGTGAGGTGTGGCATGGGTGCATAAGTTATGTTGCAGAACCAGTTACCCGACAGCAAGATGTAAGCGACTATCGCCTTGTGTAGCCTGCTGAGTGGAACATCAGTGTGACCGCCTACAGAGTCACCTATGACAGGTGTGTTGTGTAT
Organism: Protopterus annectens; assembly: GCF_019279795.1. NCBI lineage: Eukaryota > Metazoa > Chordata > Ceratodontiformes > Protopteridae > Protopterus > Protopterus annectens. The sequence goes on along the minus strand of NC_056726.1, from coordinate 736,524,831 downwards.
GTTATAACACCCTATTGGCTGTATGTGATGGGCACACATGAGTCTGTGGGCTATAAGTTATTGTTGTTGTGTTTGGTGATGGGGGCTGCCTTTGGTGCCTACACAGAGTATGGAGAGGTACTGCACAAGTTGTACTCGTATGTGTGGCATGTGGTGGTGGAGATCTTGTGAGACTATGTGATGAGTGGGGTGTGTTGCGAATGTTACACATCCCCACATGATTGTTAGGTTCAGTCAGGGTTGGTGACAGCATTACCCCCAGCAGGGCTGCATATGTGCATCTCCCACAGGCTGTAGTGTCGTAGGTTGGGAGGTGAGCATTGACTGTGTACATGAGACAATTGCTCTATTGCCACATGTACGACATATTCATCATATAGACAGGCAATAGCACTGGTACGTGACAGTTGGACATGCCTGTATATACAACCATGTCTCACAAGATATGTGAGTTACGTGTGTACAACAGCTGTTGTACTGTAAGCAAGCTGGAAATGTAAGGACAGACAGTGTACTTGTGAGAAATGGTGTGGCATGGGTGCTATATTAATCAGTAGCTCATGAAGTGCTCACAAGTTCTGACCAAATGCTGAGCATGAAAATACAATACAGATAGGGTGTTGGATAATATCAACCCACAAGTGGTGACGACACCGCACTATTACCCTGCTGAGTATGGTATGCAAGTCCATGAACCATTATCAATGTAGATGTTAGCAGTACAGATGTACATGACAGTACGGATGTTTGACTACATATACCTTCGTATGTCACAGGAGTGTTCTACCAGTGGCTTGTTGACAGAATCAACAACACAAAAGGTGCCAGAGTGACATGTGCATATCACACCAATGCCAGCTACAGTAAAACAGGGTTAATATGTTGTACTCCACCCTCATTGTAGCCCATACCACACAGACAAATGTGAGGCATCTGTGTATGTAAGGATGTGAATGGCCATGATCTATGAGCAATAGCTGTCTCAGTGTTGTGAACAACATACAGAATGGGCTTTGTGGGTGAGGTGTGTGACATATGTGCACATTCTGACAGATGATATCAGCATTGTCACCACTAGGTGAATATCCCTGTACCCATTAACTACCACCTAGGCTGTGGTCAACATTATAGACACTGTGTAAGGGATGGTGCTGTGCAGTTCACCTTCCTGAGTTGGTGATGTCTCCAGGCCCCTTAGTTAGTCATACGAAGTACCCATGTCATGACAGGGAGCCATCCATGAGCATGGAGATCATTGGATAGGCATACACAGCACTCGGGTGACCAATATTGGATCACATATCACCTTTAAGGGGTATTGGCCATGCGTGGATGGGCGATACCAGCCTTCACAATCCTCACCTCCACTATGCAGCATGCTGTCTACCTTGCATAAAGACATGTGCTACACTATGATGTTGGACATGCTACATGTCCATATCCTGATCTGAAAGACATACGTCATGGACAGCCACCATCATACTACTAGGATCGCCACATGCTGGACAGATCCCTGTGCCATACATCTGCCATACATGTGACATACTTCTGCCATACCATGCAACCCTGTCCATCAAAGCTGCACATGTCATCTCTGTCATACATGGTGTGATGACTGCATGGTAGATGTAGTATCACCTGTTTGGATCAGTAATGTGGCACTGATGCACCTCGCGGTGGCAATATGGCTGTCGGATACAGATAGGAAACCTTGCCCGTACATGCTATAGTTGATAACCATCCCTGCGAATGACGTCCGACTAGCCATTGTCCCATGTCTATCACATGTGCAACACAGGCAATCCGTGGCAGGATGTTGAACAGCTGTACAGTGCCATGTAGATGTATATGGCAAAACACATGCATGTAAAGGTTTCCATGCATATGTGTGCATTGTCACTGCTCAGGTCCATTAAGGCAGTGTATGTGTTGATATGTGACATATACACAGCATCAAGGTCAACAGCATTACTGTGGACACATCCAGACATGTGCTGATAGGTAAGAACACCAGTGCAGGCAAACAGACATGCCCACATCTAGACAGCATTCACATGGATTATGAACAATGTAATGAGGTGACACACATATATGGTGATGATATCCAATCCATAACGGGTGTTACATGTGTGTGACACAAACATGTCAGTCGTGTCAGTGTCATGATGATCTGCAAAGATAACTGTGCAGATGTACTAGATTTACTAGAAATGTATGCGCAGCAGTATCTCTGTACATCTCTGATACTGTGACCTGTCACCATCATTATGTCTTACAGATAATGCCTCATACACTCCTGCCAGCATACAGCCGCCAGGAGGATGATGTCCTCATCCCTTACCTCCATGAGAACTATAAGGTGCTGTTCAGCCATGTGCCACAGCATGCCCAGCAGCGTGACGACCTGTGGCAGGATCTTTGCAGGAGGGTGAATGATGTGGGTGGCCATAACCACACCTACCAGCAGGTGTGCAGACACTGCACGGACTTGATACAACATGCAAAACAGCGTGCCACTGCAATCGCCAGGGAACAAGGTGGAACAGGTGGTGGGCCACCAACCCAGCCCCCACTCACACACACCGAGGAGCTACTGGCCAGTCTGGGGACACCCTCATAACAGCATCCACAAACACTAGCTGCCATCATGGAGGTGGGTGTCTCCCAACCAATGAGCCTGGAGTTGCCTGGTAAGTCAGGACTGCACATATGACTATTATATCCCATTTAGTTGCATGTGTCACTGTACATTATGTAATGTAGCATCATATGCAAGGTATGTTAACACACATGCTGCATACTACAGTATGCTACCCTGTGTATGCACACATGTGCATACTATATGCTATTGTACAGGCAAATGTGTTAACATGCACAGTGCACTATGTGGCTGTCATACAGTCATGGATAATGTTCAAACTGCTGTGTCACCCCTATACAGGTACCTCTGGCATGCCGCACAGACATCAGTCCGTTGCAGGTGAGACTGTCATCAGTATCAGGCATGTTAAAGCATAGAGCTATTCGCCATGTGGCCAGTTAACACTTGTACACTTGATGTTCGGTCCAGTCACGATATACAGGTCGCATCACCCATCATTCACACTGGCTACCCATGTGCAATATATACAAACTAAATGATACACTGACATGAAACCACAGTATTTGTCATTGCTACATGTGTGGACATATGTACTATACAATGGAACAACACGTGTGGTACGCAAACAGTACCACACTGTGAGCTGTGATATGGGCAGCCCACAGGAGTCACCATTGTATTATATGCCCCTGTAATGGGTGCACACATTGTGATGTGCCATCTGACATGTCCCAGACACCTAGTGTTCTGGCTGCAATATTGTCACACTATCCCATAACCCATACCCCACATACCAAACATACAACCTGTTGTCTGCATAGCCCTGTGGATGGTGACATATCTGACATCTATGGGTGTATGTCATATGTGACAACACAGACATGTGAGATAGACGGCCATCACACACATTTGGCCAACACATGTGCACACATGGCCATGGGGGATGGCCAGAGACACGTAGCCACACAGTACATGTGATGTGTATACACCCTGTTGCACATTGTCCACACATGGTCCAATTATAGCCTTAGTTGACTGATTATACAGTTGGTGTGGTACACTGGTCATCCTAAAAGCCTGTGCACAGCTAGTGGAGTTATCACTGAAGTCTACCATATAAGATGTGTTGCACATCATGACTGTGTCATAGCATGGCAGTAGTCACCTGTACAGCTTCCACAGACATTGACACCACATCAGGCCACAGATACTGTACATTTCCCTTGCTGCTGTAGGACATCACCGTTAGCTGTGCACCTCGTGTGTGTGGTACATCAATGTCATGTGGGACATTGTGAATTGACAAGTCTGATATGTGTCGACATGGTTGTCAGGCAGCTAAGACTCTGTAGTAGTTGTGCAGGGGTGTCATCTGTAGGTCTTCCAGTGACTTGTCACATGACACAGCATGGTTTGGTGTGTATACACCTCAGCATCGTGGGTCACAATCCACAGTTATGTCATGGATATGCATGCAGTTATGGCTATGCAATGTGTACATATTATGCACTGTATAGCAATATAGATGCCTCATGATGCCATGCAATGGCACAGTGTCTGTACTTCACACTGTATAGCAATGTAGATGACTCACACTGCCCTTCCATGCTCATGCACATTTGCTAAACATGCATTCTATCTGTAGGGCATACAGACAACATCGCAATGTGATGCCCATTATGACGCTGTACATGTGTCAGGACACCATTGTGTCAGACATGAACGCATGTTAATGCACACATCAGCAGATTACATGTCAAGGTCACATCAGCCATGTGTACTGTTATCCTGTTCTGGTCCACATGGTGTATCACAGGGATGCATGCATACTACCATGATTGTGTGAACTGCATGGCCACTGATATGACACCTGCTTGCTGTAGTGTGCACCCCAGGGAGGTATGCTAACTAACACTATTGATGTCTGAGCTGCATGCCGTCTGCTGTATCACATGCATACTGCATGCCGTCTATTAAATCACATGCATGGTGTGTCTGTGTGTGTCTGTATGTGTCTGTGTGTGTGTCTGTGTGTGTCTGTGTGTGTCTATCTGTCACTGTGTGTGTCTGTCTGTCACTGTGTGTGTCTGTCTATTACTGTGTGTGTCTGTCACTGTGTGTCTCTGTCTGTTGTAATTTAGAATCTTTCTTTGCATTCACAGGTGATGTAGGTGCATTACCCTCTGATGTTAGTGTCCCCACAAAATCTAGCAGTGATGAACATATGCATGAGGTACAGGCAGGGTTGTCAGGGGCTGAATCTGTGCTAATGGTTGCCATCCCAGTTATATCCCCCTCTTCCCTGCACACAGTTCTGCTGCCAACATATACCGCATCACCAGTGGCCATAGAGGAATGACAGTCAGCGTCTGTCAGAGTGGAAAAGGAACGTGTGGTGTCTACAGAAGGTGTGTCTCCACACCATGGTGTCAGTGTAATGACTGCAGATGTGCCACACAGGCATGTGGCTGGTGCTGCTCATAGGAGGACCTCTGGCAGGCATGCACCTGCAGGACAGAGCACAGCAGCTGGTATCACCAGACACATGTTCCAGACTGTAATGGTGGCACAGGCACATGCTGAATGGCAGAACAGAGAAGGGCAGAGGCTGCAGAGGTCTGCTATCCGTACCCTAAAAGACAACATCCAGGCATTGGCAAATGCTCAACAGCAGATTGCTGATGTTCTGGACAGGCGATTGGGTGACATGGTTGGAATCCTTGACCATGGCATGGCAATCTGCGAGCGTGAGCTGTCTGTGCTGGAACATCTGGTAGGAGTGAAGTGTAGGCCATGTGGATGTAGGCCAGCTACACCACCTAGTGCAGGTCAACGTGAGCATGCCACCTCACATGCCAGCTCCCATAGTGCTGGTAGCAGTAGCAGTGCAGCTGGTGCTGCGCTGTCCACACCAGGACACAGCAGGCCACGTGGACGTGGCCCTGGACATTCCCAGCGGGGACATGGTTCCAGTGGACATGTGTTGTCAGACAGTAGCCAATCTGTACCTCCACCTGGTAGTGCCCGTGCAATCCCTGGCAGGCACAGGTCAAGTGGCCATGGCCGGACACAGTGAGCTGTACAACCTGGTCTGTACAATCTGGAGCTGTCAATAGTACCCCTGAGTAGGCCTCACAAAAGGCAGAACTGTGTGCACACATACACGCACACAGCAAACACATCTGTAGGGCACCACAACACCCACATGCATACTGAACAGACATGTCCAATCATATCACCGGCCCTTACCCACACACATGATGTCATCCACTGGTGCAGCCTATGCCCCTGGCAAACATTATCAACCTATGCATATGATGAAGCCTGTGCTGCATCCCTGTCATCCACACCATTGGTGCAGGGACATGCTCAAATGGTCTGATGCACAGGGTGAACAGAATAGTGAGAGAAGTGTATATTACATTAGTTGTGTAAGAATAGTGAGAGAAGTGTATATTACATTACTTGTGTAAGAATAGTGAGAGAAGTCTATATTACATTAGTTGTGTACTGTTGACATGCACCAAACATACCATGTTGTACAGGTTTAGCATGCATTGTTATATGTTCACAGTATGTGTCTCGGTAACAACAGTAACAGCATGTTGATAATGATGCCCTGGTTCCCTCCTTATGGTCTACTAGCATGTGCCTACAGGTAGCAGTGTTTGCAGTCTCCCATATGTAACTGTGGAGTACTCACAGGCACATATGGCAATATCAGAATGCTATACGTAGCCTCAACCTGACTGTTGGAAAGGGTAACATACCAGAGATGTCCACACATATACTGATCCAGAGGCATGTGGGCAGTTTAATGGGCTACAGTGGCTAGAGAAGTGATATCCATACCAGGTCACATCACAGGTATGTTGACATGGTACAGGGAATGTACACAGCGGCCCAGCTGATGATAACGTTAGAGGCCACTTGATAGCATGAGGCCTCACTGTGTAGCAGTAATATCCTGTCACATTACAGGAACATGCCCGCACTCACGGGGTCAACAACACTATAATGCAAACCCCATAGTGTTGAGGTAAGGACCCCTGCCTATGTGGTCATCACCCTCACAGTACTGTGCACCCACACAACGCGACACAGAGAAAGAACATGTACAGGTAGCCGGTACGGCTGAGACCAATGGCATCAACAGGGTAGTAGACTGCATCACCATGAGGGGTTAGGGATCCTGTGTGTTCTGTTTGGTAGCATACACCCTCACTCCATGCACCAGACAGCCATACATACATACACACACACACACACACACACACACACACACACACACACACACACACACACACACACACACACTGTGGAGACCACAAATGTCATTTAGATATGGATAGCTGATATGTGTGTGATAAACACACCACCCCTGCCTACGTCATGCTTTCCACACTGCAGTATGTACAGATCTCTACAACAGTGTACAGGGGTGTGTAACAATTGGGATGTATTCCCCACCATATGTGGCATATATGGTCACACAAGCAAACACCCATGGCAGTACTGTGAATGATACACCTACTAAATGATGATACGTCTGACAGACATGCAGCAGTATTGGCCGCATTATGTGTACCAACGCTACGTCCGGCAGTTGTGCTGCTATATGCACACGGGAGGATTTAAGTGTTACAGGTGTCAAGTGACTTACAGTCAGTAACACCTGACCGCTGTGTAGGTTTTATGTCTTCACCGTCAAGTAACAGTAACATAGCGTACTGTTTGCACATGTAATGGTAGGATGGCGGGTGACACACCTGTGAGCCGTCCCTGGCAAACATCCATCTGCACAGGTGGATCACCACATTATGTACACACATCCATCCATACCTGATGTACATCCTACCATACTGTCAGTATGTCACCATATATAGGTGTCAATGATGGGGCTGCATTGCAACTGCATGTTGTAGTTGGGCACAGATGAGTTACATGCATCAGCTACTGCACATGCATGGTAGGTGCATGCACACTATAAATCGTACATGTGTGTTGGTCCTACATGCTTGTCATGTAGCCATGTTTGTATGCATTGCAATTGGTGGACATGTGTGATGACATACATAACACATGGACTGTTGTATGATATGATGGCTGTCATGGGTAACTAGTACAGAGGGAATGTGTCCTTGGTCAACATTGCTACCTCATGTACTGTTAGCATTCAGCAGCCATGGACCCACCTTCCATTTGCGTGCGTGTGATTACTGTAGCCACTTGTCTGCATGGAGGACAGCAAAAGCTATGCTATGTTCATATGTGTTGTGTATGTGGTCCATGAACATATCCACTGCAATTGCATGTATGACATATCCAAACATGTGTGTTCTTTGGTGTACAGCGACAGTCATCTGTCACAGCTGTGTAAGACCCAGGGCCCCTGGTATGTGTAGAGCCGACCTGGTTATGTACAGTGGGATCATTGCAATGCATAACACATGATGGAACCCTGTCAGTACATGTGTAGTCTGCACAGTTGCTGTAGACCTATGTACAGTCGACTGGTCATAAGTCACACGGTGTTGTGGTAATGTATGACTGTGTATTGCTGGTCCAACGACATGGTGATGTCTGAATGCTACATTGTAGACTGCAGTGTGTACCTCTGTGATCTGCACCTGAGACATCTGTGATGGCTCCTGAGTGTGTACTGGTCAGTACATGTGAGTGGCCTTCATGTACGTGGAGACAGTAACACCATACTGTGCCCTTCCATGTTTAGAATCCGTGTGCATGCAAGATGGCCCTTTGCAACTGCTAAGTGTGTGAGCATGCCCAGTACGCCATTGTGTAGATGGACACACAGTACATTCCAAACTGCGCCCTTCCATGTTTAGAATCCATGTGCATGCAAGACGGCCATTTGCAACTGCTAAGAGTGTGAGCATGCCCAGTGCATCGTTATGTAGATGGACACACAGTACATTCCAAACTGCTCCCTTCCGTGTTTAGAATCCGTGTGCATGCAAGACGGCCCTTTGCAACTGCTAAGTGTGTGAGCATGCCCAGTATGCCGTTGTGTAGATGGACACACAGTACATTCCAAATGGACATGTGATACTAAGCGTGTGGGCATGCCCAGTGACACCTTGTGTCGGTGATGTGCCTCTGTATATGGGTATGGCCATTGACATCCTGTATAGTGATGGTGGTCATCCAGGCAACAGATGTCCCTTTTCAACGTCACGATGGATGCCTACATTGAACACACTGGTTGACTGTCTTGAAGGGTTTACTGTCTGTGGCGCATCCTGTATCTATGTAGTGTTGTTGTAGTGCTCCGTAGATATTTAGTTGCCTCAATCACACCACTGCCGTGTGTTTGTCTACGTCTGCCTTGGGACAGTAATATGCTTTCAGACTGCTCACTCTCTATACAGTCCCTATCAGCGTCCTTGCATTTGCGGATGATGTCATCCACCTAGAAGTATGCCTCTGGGAGTGCTATGTTCAGTAATCTCTTTAGCGCTTTCTGTAACTGCGTAATGCTGTAGTGTGATAAGGTAGTTAGGTATATGTTCGACTCCCAGCCCTGCCAAGTGTGTGCCTCTGTGTGTGTGTTTCCAGCTGCCTGGGGACACAGTAATGCTTTTAGATGCCTCACACCACATACATTCCCTATCGGCGTCTTTGCCTTTGCAGATGATGTCATCCACCTAGAAGTATGCCTCTGGGAGTGCTGCGTTCAGTAATCTCGGTAGCGCGTTCTGTAACTGTGTAATGCTGTAGTGTGATAAGGTAGTTAGGTGTATGTTCGACTCCCAGCCCTACCAAGTGTGTGCCTCTGTGTGTGTGTGTGTGTGTGTGTGCGTTTCCAGCTGCCTGGGGACACAGTAATGCTTTTAGATGCCTCACACCACATACATTCCCTATCTGCATCTTTGCCTTTGTGGATGATGTCATCCACCTAGAAGTATGCCTCTGGGAGTGCTGTGTTCAGTAATCTCGGTAGCGCGTTTTGTAACTGCGTAATGCTGTAGTAAGATAAGGTAGTTAGGTGTATGTTCGGCTCCCAGCCCTGCCAAGTGTGTGCCTCTATGTGTGTGTGTGTGTGTGTGTGTGTGTGTGTGTGTGTGTGTGTGTGTTTCCAGCTGCCTGGGGACAGAGTAATGCTTTTAGATGGTTCACACCACATACATTCCCTATCGGCATCTTTGCCTTTGCGGATGATTTCATCCGCCTAGAAGTATGCCTGTGGGAGTGCAGTGATGCCGGAACTCGGTAGCGCGTTCTGTTACTGCATAATGCTGTAGTGTGGTAGACTATGCAGGTAGATGCTCGATTCCAGGGCATGGCAGGTGTGTGTTTGGCAGTTATAGCATATGTGTTGGTATCTGTGGGTGGCTAGCTGCAGGATGTGTCCAGTTTGTTTTGTTGCTGACCTATTTAGTGTCCACAGCCTGCATATTCTGCCAAGACACTGGGTTGTCAACACATACAGTCGCCAATAGGTCTGGTGAGTAACTGTCAGCAGCCCTACTCTTACCCTTGCTACGGTCTGACCCATGTGACGCAACATAACACACGTGCCTTGATATTAACACCACTACATGATGCAGGTGGCACATGTAGTTTCCTTTCCATTCCTGTCTAATGTATTGCTGTCATGTGGTTCGCTGTTGTGATATAAATGCTGTATCTACATATGTGTGTACATGTATATGTGTGTATGTATATATACATATATGTATGTCCATGTATATATGTCTACAAATAATATATGTGATATATGTAGATGTAGAGGTGGAAATAGATGTGAACATATGTCTGGGGACATCAGCACTATTGATTATTTGTGCCAGATGATCTGTACGTGATAACCTGGGATCTATGTATATCTGCCATGGCATGGTGTTAATGCACATCATCTGTGGTGTGCAGGGCCACGGGTTGTAGTCATGTAGACATTGTTTATTTTGTTGCTGGGCAGAACATGTGACATCGACTATGGTGACGGTAAGGCGCCTGTTGCCAGTTGTGTTTGGATCTGAGCGACACTGAGCAGTGGTTAATATGTTGGAGGTTCGGTATGGGTCATATAACTATTCATTAGAAGACTATACTATGCAGATGAGGTCGACTATGGTGTATCACATTTATCACCAGGGTGTGCTGCTGGTCCCTGGAGTGTATGTGTGTATTCAGCCAGGTGCAGGTCTCGCATATAGTTGACAGCATGGGGGGGGTCAGGCATACTGTACGTACATTGCAGAACTGTGCCTCGGGACTGCTCCTGCCTTAGCAAACCTAAGCTAGGGGTGTGCCTATACCTGCCTGGTGATGTTGGGAGGGATGACAGCAGTGGTGGGGTAGTCAGGGTGTACAGGCTGCACAAACAGGTGTTGATCAACACAATCAGCTGATGACATGGCCTGCCCGCACATGAACAGTACATTAATGCGAGCAAGCAACATACACACATGTTTCGTCCACACTCTGGACCACTGGTGTATACCTGCAGGGACATTTCACGACACAGTCCAACCAAATGACACGGGCTGCAGCAGGCAACATATACCAACATGTGCAGGAGGCTGGGGCAGTGCGGATGTGTATGCTGCCGAACAACCCTTACTGGGGTGACATAAGACTTTATAGACCGGGGGTGACTTACCAGGGTCTACATGGGCTGGGGATGTTGGAGCACTATGGGGTGGACAGAGACCTCCTACAGCAGCTTGTTGACCTGTGCCTAACACATCAAACAGGCCGAGGGGAACACATCACAGTGGATACCATGGGATGTGTTGGCCTAGGTGTACTAGCCACAGGTACCTCACACAGCACAACTAGGGATATCATGGGTATCTCACAGGCATCTGCATCCAGAGTATTGCACCAGTTCACAGATGCCATGTCAACACATGCTAGTGAGCACGTACAGGTCCTCCACACACGTGATTAGTGGACCAGCAATATGAATCTGTTCAACCACATGGATGAGTACCCTGGGGTACTGGGTGCTATAGCCTGCACACATAGCACCACCCGGGGAGCAGGGTAGGGCCTACAGTCAGTGCAGGGGCATACCCTCCAACAGCTAGTCCCTATGTGATGGCCACGGCATGAGATTGAATGTGTGTGCTGTCTGCCCTGGAAGCTGTGATGTTTCCGATATATGGCGTCTGACACAGCTGTAGCACACCAATGCCTATGTGGACATCCCCTACAGTCTCCTAGTGGGGGATGCTAGGTAAACACTGGTGTATTGGCTTATAACACCCATCAGCAATGCACACACACCTGAACAGTCACACCATACTGAGGCATGTGCACCACCCATGGTGCTGTGCAGGACTGTTGTTGTGGTTGCATGTCCCCCCACGCTATACAGACATATAGCAACTGTCAATGCCACATGACCATTAGCTACCCTGCAGACACAGCATATCACCTGTCTGTGTAGAACGGAGGGGTCAGCAACACAGTACTAACTATCTAGACATGTGACACATGCAATACAGTTGACCATACTTTGCATGCTCACACACATGATGGTATTGTCAGTCTACAACATGCGTAACAGTCATACTGGGCATGCTCACACACTGAACCACAGGACGGCCAGGCATGCACACACCAGTGGTCCGGACATATCTGCCAGTACATTGCCATACTGTTGGATGTCTGCGCTGTATGGTGTTTGTGGTCTATTGTCTGCACATATGCCATGGTCTATTGTTAATTCACATGAGCTATGTGTGCAGGGTACTTCTACCATCACGTGTATAGGGCGATTCTTTGTTTGCGGACAGGCTGACGCCTTTGGACACAAACCGGGTAAGGCACAGTCCAGCAGGTGGGAGCTGTTGTGCATGGGTTTGCACAGTGTTAAGCACTGCTGACCTCTGGTCACAGCACCTTATACACATTTACACTCCACATTTCTTTAACAGGGCACTACTGCTACTGGCATACTGGTAGACAAACACGCTTACAGCCGCTCGCTCTCCGACATTTCTGCTTACATTTGTCACTCACGCTGGGTGTGTGCGATCCCTTGTGATGCGTATTACATTGGACCACATGACTACAGTATCGGGTATGTGTAACCATTTTGCGATGGCAGCCATTCAACTGTACAGACTCAGCGGCCTGTCCAGTGACGTACTCATATTATATGCGTGTCCCTCATACAATCTGCTCCCATCTGCCTGATACATGGGAACCGATACTCTGCAATGCTGACATGTGACTTGAGTTTGTTAACGCAGCTGTCTGCTGAGTCATGCTACCGCATACCAACTGCACGTTGACCACCTTTCAGATTGCATGACGGGAGACTGTAGGAGTGACACCTTTCCCACTTTGCATGGGACAGTCCCTCATCACACATCACGTGACAATACCAGAACTCTCCACCAATCGGGGACACATTTCTGCAGACTCAGGGACAGGTCATGAAAAACAGGGACACTTTTACAAAAGTAGTGCTATTAACTTGACACATTGACAGAATCAGAGCATATGACATAATACACTTATTCTGAAGTAACAGTTGTTTATAACTCGTACTTATTGTCATTAGTCAGCAAGTGTAATTCACCACCTTTCCTTCAACAGCCACTACATTTAGGAGGGATTAAGAAGGACACAGTTAGACTTTCAGTCAAACTCAGGGACGTACCTGACATTCAGGGACAGTTGAGTGGTATGGATAATACTCTAGCCATTGCAACTGTCCTGATTAGGGGACCTTCTCATGTTGTAGGTGTCTGTACTAGTTGCTTGTTACAGGTCTTGTATACCTGACACGTTGATATGTCATATGTAGTAGCATAAGCAACTATACTGCTGATAGACTACGCTTTGACTTGCTCCGATATCTATATTTCTGTACTATGCATGGCTGTAAGTATGTTCTGCCCTGGTACATCTGACAGTTCTACAGAACAGGTTCCACTTTGGCCGTTCAGACTGGTGGCAGCCTTATAGACCCTATATGTAGAGCTATCACATGTGTCGATGCAACACATACCCACAGCATACCTCTCAACTGTCCCTGATTTTGACTCAAATTTTAACTCTGTCCCTCTTAATCCCTCCTAAAACTAGTGACGTTTGGAGGAAAGGTGGTGAATTACACTTCATGAATAATGACAATACTTAAGAGTTACAAACTTCTTTTACTTCAGAAAATGTGTATCAATTCATATGCTCTGATTCTGTCAATGTTTCCAGTTAATAGCTGTAATATTTTAAATGTGTCCCTGATTGTCCTTGTGTTTTCTTGACTTGTCCGTGATTCTGTTGAAATTTGTCCCCAATTGGTTGAGAGGTCTGACCCACAGCCAGTAGTACATGGACGACCTCCATGGTTTGCATATGTTAAGGTTATTCATGTAGCATTATAATTGATAATGCTGTTTCCTATTACATGTAGCTGTTACTGATACAACAAATTGATGTCTGACACCACTACACACACTATATAGCCTCCATTCCCAAACTCAGGCCATGTGCCATAACTGTCATTTTGCAAGACACAACTGCCCAGACGAGTGTGTCCCTCACAGGCGTATGGGTGTTTAACCTCTTCTATTATGCTATCATCTACCTGAGGTGGTCAGCAACTTATGCACTTTCCGTCAGTAGCAGAACTCACATACCGATGGGTGTGAATGAACACTGTATCAGGAACAATGCATAACACCATGCGGGACACATTTAGATGATTGGTTCTATTAACCAGACACATTCACAGTCACAGAACATATATATTCATTCATGTTTGTCGAGGTACATGCCGCTTATGACTCATACATGTTGTCATCTGTCATTACCTGTATTCCGCCACCTGTTCACCTAATATCAATAGTTCTGGCAGTGTTTAGTTGGACTTTGTTACATTCTGATACATAACTATGGACGTCCATGCTAATTGGGTACATGGCACTGTGTAGGTCTCTTTGTATTTCCCGATGGTTTACAAACTATCCGGTAGATGTGCTCTTCAGGTTTGGGAGGTGTAGGCGTATGCTATGCTCACATAGGAATATTAATGACTTCCACTGGGTGGGCCTAATACATCTCTGCCAACCAGCACCTGCACACTTAAGCCCATTAATGCATACTCATGGTCCACCTACCTGGCACCCCTCTACAGCAGTTGTGACAAATACTTACTGCGAGTGCAGCTGGGGTATGAGCACACCCCTACACATTGCCCACTCTCCCCATCTTGGGACACATGTCATACGTTTTGTCAACCCATGTATTATCACACTTGCACAACCTACTGTTCCACGTACACCTACATCCTGCTCGTAATAATGTCAGCAGATTCTTTCATACCCTGAATTTTTGGGGTCCCGCAAGGGACACCGTTATCCATGTTTAAAGTGTAGACCTTGCAGAACTCTCCCACTGGTCCTTTCCTACCGGTGTTTTGGACAACGGCAGTGTATTGCTCTGTATTGCCTGTCTGTATGTCTGTCTGGCCTAGCTGGGCGATGTGGGGGGTACAACATTTCTTTATTGGACCTCCCAGTCACAAATCCCCGGGCTGTAAATATGTTACCCCTAATCGCTGTGAAGTACCCTATTTATGTGAATGTGTATATCTACACTGACATATAGTATGTTTTGTGTGTATGTGTATATATCACTACCTGTTGTTTGTATATATATATATCTATCTATATATATCCGTAGTATATCCTTGTGTGTGTGTGTGTGTGTGTGTGTGTGTGTGTGTGTGTATATATATATATATATATATATATATATATATATATATATATATATATATATATATATATATATATCCGTATGGATATATATGTGTATGTAAATTAATATAGCTATGTGTATATATATATGTTTTTATCTATATATGCATCTGTGTGTCCGTTAACCTATACATTTCCCGGACATGGACATTTACACATGCGTATTGGTTTTATCCCTGCTACAACAGCATACTATTGCCTTAGTCATTCTGACACCGACACTTCACTCCAGTGAACTTGTGCTCAGTATAATGCACGTTATGCAATGGACAGATGTCGCTCGTTTTTCATGTCTGGGGTGCCGCTACTAACTGGGTTGTGATAGTGTCATTCGACATATTCCTCGTATGCGCAGCCTATTTTTCCTTTTTGTTTCTGTACACATTCATATTATTACTGTTGATAGGATGTGTGTTTGTGTTACTGTGACTGTACGTCGACAAATTGCTGTCTTCATGTAGTTGTGTCTTTCTGCTTTTCCCGGTTTGGGGTTGTCACAGCAGAACTCTGTTCCACTCATGGGTGAAGTATAGTTTTTACATGCCGGGCTGCCAGACCTGACGCACAACGTCCGACAATGATACGCCCATTCACGCATGTCTCCACGCAAATGACGCTCTATCTGGGAATCGCACCTATGTACTAGCTGGCCTCCACAGGCCGCTCCATTGCACCAGGTGCAACATACCCTATCACTCCTGTGTCCATA
The DNA here is from genome assembly GCF_019279795.1 of Protopterus annectens. NCBI lineage: Eukaryota > Metazoa > Chordata > Ceratodontiformes > Protopteridae > Protopterus > Protopterus annectens. The sequence goes on along the minus strand of NC_056726.1, from coordinate 736,508,777 downwards.
CTCTCATATCCATAGTTTCTCCTGCACACCCGTGTTGAGTTTCCCTGCATAACAGCCATTATACACCTGATATCGCAGCCATGACACACCTTTACACATTGCCCTCTCATGAGCGTTGGGGCCCTACACACATTTTGTACCACCTCGTGTATTCACAGGCTCGCCATCCATTCATATTTGCACATACGTGCCTTTCCTGGTGTTATGGAGTACGAACAATTTGCGAGTTACAAGTGTAGGTGGCCGCAACATGTCCTACATTCCGTCTGTTTACAATGTTGACATAGCACTTCAACAATGTTATGGCCACTGGTATAGCCCTGCCTCTGGTGTGGAGAGCGGTGCTCTACTCACACTTATGCAGCTTTATGTGACATACGCTGCGAGCACTTCATAATTCCTAACTTACTCTGGATTCCCTTCACAACCCTTAGGTTTGCTTTTGTCTGTCAGCGTTCCTAACATATCTATATATATATATATATATATATATATGTGTGTGTGTGTGTATATATGTGTATATATATATATATATATATATATATATATATATATATATATATATATATATAGATATATATATATATATATATATATATATATATATATATATATATATATGTATATATATATATGTGTGTGTGTGTGTGTATATATATATATATGTATATATATATATATATATATATATATATTTATATATATATGTGTATATATTGATAAATATGTAGATATATAATTGCATATTTCTGTTATGTCTGTAGATATTTATCTATACACACATCTATCTAACTATATATATATATATATATATATATATATATATATATATATATATGTATATATAAAAGTCACAGCTGTAGAAGACAACATACATTTGCTATGCTAATAGCTGCTTACACCCGCACAGGCCCACTTGTATCTACTTATTCTGAGTTACATATGTTTACAAGCATGTCTTTAGGATTACATGTGCCTTATTCCTTATGACAGTACCACTTTGATGGAATACAGTTAACGGAGCCATGCGAACGCGGTCACCTTTACATGTATAAATGTTGGCTTTACAGCACAGAGGCATTCATTACACAATTAATATGTGCTATAGTCATACTTGGACCGGGAATGCCTTTACGTTGGGCGGATGCTGTAACCTCTACACTATTGGTGTTCTGGCTCATTTATATGTATACCCATGGTTCATAGCTACTCTGACATACGCCTCACCGCTTCCCTTACACAGCAGGCATCCATTCTCCTGCTGGGAAAACCGCAGTACTACAATTAGGACATTCCCTGTTTCCTACTGCTCTGGACCCATGCTGCAAGTCTACTCACTCCAAGGATATTCATAACTCCTACGCTTAAAGTCCTCGCACATACACGTGTTTGATTGGCAGGGTTTTCAAGTCCTGGTCCGGGTTTAGGCTCGGCAGACTGGTGACTAGCACTGCCCTGGTGCTGTTCAAAGATCAGTTGTAGCACATGGACAGAGTTAGTCCAGAGTTTAATGTTCTACCTGTGTTTACAGACGCAGGTGTTTGGGCACCTCTGACCACATTATTGGGTCGGCGCTACATAATTTAGGGCATGGAGTGGTTCCACTACATAATCCATGTTGGGGGGGTGGTTTCCCTTCCCATTTGACTATTTCATTCATTTATACATACGATGAATATTATTCTGGACATCTGTCATGAATTCACTACAGGTATGCAGTAGTCCTGTCAACAGATGGGACAGTTGGTTGGTGTACGTCTGTGTACAGACCTCTCTGATACTCGGGGACTCGTGTCTACAGTGACAGGGACAAGGCTATGACAACTCCGGGACAATCACGGACACTTCTACCATATTAGTACTATTAACTTGGAACGTGTTGAGATTCGTAATGCTACTAATTTTCTGCAGTTAAATGCATCTGTTACTCTTCATTGTTGTTAGTAGTCATTCTCATTCAACACATTTCCCCCAAAGGTCACTGGCTTTGTGAGTTTTTAAGGGTCTGGCCAGTTATTGTGCGAATGCTCTGGCCATTGGTATTGTTGACATTGTCATATGTACAGGTTGTGCTGTATTCTGGTGACTAGGGTTGGCATCTTTTCAAATGGCCAAGATGGGACATTTTCGGAACACACATCAGATTTTACAAGCCAATATATACCCACGGTCAGTACAACAGATAGAACTTTACTTATTTGCCTACATAAAAGCCTATTGTTGTCGCAGTTTGGTTGCTTATTCTGTTTCTTGTAACATTTAGGTATTGTAGATACTGCAATAATTATTTTCTGCTACTATTACATAACATATGGGACATAATTATGTCCTACAGTCCCAGGACATTTGCCATTTGAAATGTCTTTTGTCAGGACACAACTGTCCAACGATGGACTGTCCCTTGCAAAGCAGGACAGATGATAACCCTACTGCGGACACCAGATTGTTTGGGCCAAGACATAGCCACGGTCAGTGCAGGTTTAGAACATTCATTTGTTTCCTAGCTGTGTGCCTTATACCTTTGGCACTTTTGTTGTTTGCCTGTTTCTTGTATGAATTACGTTTATTCTGTCCTGATGTGACCGCTTTAGGCAACTGTTACATGCAGTATGGTGCATAGTTATTTCCTACGGTCACATGACATTTGGCATTGTACCATTGTTGGTCAGGTCACACCTACACACACATTAATTGTCCCTCACACAGTGGATCAGGGGTATCCTGTTTACGTCAGTGCCTTCATCACCCTTATACTATGTGCCACTATGCGAATGTGTGCAATATATTTTCTCGCCTATTCGTGTCTGGACACGTGCGTCACATGGGCAGGTGTTTGATCCTGGGTAGTAGGTTATGCATGACCATTTAGGGCTGGACAGTGTCGTGCACGACTAATGCACATTCCAACTTGTGTCCAGATATCTACAGGACTGGACTATGTGTCTTCCATTCTAATGTTTACACAGGTTACTTATCCCATGAGGGATATCCCAAAAATTGAACAAGACCAAAACAAGAGATATACCGAACATTCTTCTGGCATTATGAAAATGTGCTGGGGATTTTACATGCAAGGGACACATTGTGTGCAATCCTGCAACTGCCTAGGGTGACACTCCCTACTACATATGCATAGTGGTCACTATGTGTAGATGTGGCTGCACCAAACCAGTAGACCAAGTATGGCTGGATTTGGTGGATGTTCGGGTAAAGGAGCGGGTTGTGTGATGTGGAGGGGATGCTGGGTAGTCCATTATGCATCCAGGTGTGTTGCATTTGTTATGGCCAGTTCCATCAGGACCAATCTGTGGGTATGTGCCGGTGACATGTCTATACATTTGTATCGCACATTTCAATATTCATATGTTTGTGGAATTGTGTTCTACAGTATGGCCTGTCTAGTTGTATTGCAGCTGTTTATACATGTTTTTGTGTTTCTTTCTGCTTCACCCGCTGCTCCCTCATACACCTCCGGTTCACCTATTCTGCATACGTCACAGTATCGCCTTGGAGGATTGTACCATTACCCATCCCCCCACACACACATATTCCTCACACCCCATACATCACTGCTTTGGTTGTTGGCCCATGACACGGCCAGAGTAACACATTGAATACCCTACATATGTCAGGTACCTGTATGGTTGTGTAGACTACCCTGCCATGTTTGCTTTCCACATGCTATACCTCACGCATATAGGTACACGCCCATACTTAGCTTTCATTACATGGTTGGTATACCCGGGTACTACCCATTCAACTGTGACACATCCTGACAAGTTCGGCTTGTACCGCTGATTTGCGGATTTTGGCTGACTGTTCTAATCATTGGTAGGATGCTACCTTTTCCTATGTCCGGGATGGGATATATTCCATACACATATCCGACTGTACTTGACAGCACGTCCCCACAGTCGACAGTACGGATAATACTGTTCCTTTCAGCCTACATGTTTCCTTATTGTTGTAGCTGTTTATATGCTCCTTTTGTTTCATTTACATGCTTATTCTATTTCCTGTCACATTTGGTATGTGAAATACGGACATACCTTTTGTATGTGACTATTACATGCCTTGTGGGATATGATTCGGACATACGGTCACTAGATATGTACATTTATCGTGTATTTTGTTATGGACACATCTGCCCAGCTGTGTACCCTCCCTCACATTATGGATCAGCTAGTGACCCTAACCATTGGGCTGGACGTACCTACTGGCGGCTCGCTAACATATGATGCATTTCACTTCCACTTGGTATAGCTATCTACACTGCGTTGGACTACGGGCACACGGTTTTCCATGTCATTTGTTCGCGGGATAGGGACCCGTGATTCCCTACCATTCATTTGTGTTTGCTTCTTCATTTTGTGTTCGCAGGAACTTTCTTGCATGCTTTGTATGCATTTCAGTATCCACGGACACTGACAGATGTGATTACTATCTTCCTACTTGTTATATGCAAGCATTTTAGGTTGCACGTCGACAGCTGGCATTTCCACATCTCTGTGCGGCACTTCGACATGCCCTATGCACTCGCGCTCCTTTCCTGTGCACATGGCTGTGGCGGCAGCGCACCTTCATTAATATGCATTTGGCGCTACTGTGCCATCTTCACGCCGCACTGTCAGCGCAAGCTTAACGCCGGCCTTGTGCCGAGCTTCATGAATCCCGGGGGTAGTTAACTGAGGGATTTAGGGGAAAAACATATTGCCCCAGAAGACATCCTGGACTAAATAATCTGAGAAAAGGTAAAGAAAAAAAAATGTAGATGTCCATATTAAATATGTAAGTTTTTTTTGAAGACAAATAGCAGTGCCTCAAAACACCATGTGTGAAGACTACAGAACAGATATGTGGCCAAGTAAGGTATGGAAATAAGGAACATAAGGAAAGCTGGTAGTGGAATGCAGAAATCAGGAGGTCATCAAAAGAAAGAAGGAACTGACCACTCTAGGAAGGAATACTGGTTTGCTAGCAAAGAAGCTAAAAAGGAGTTGCAATAGCAAAGAATAGGGCATCAGAGGCACTCTACAACTTCTGGAAAGTAACTCATTAGGTGGCACAAAGAAACTATATCAGGCTGCAGGGCAAAGACAGAAAGATAAAGACGAGAGTCAGATACCCTTCATAAGGGATGCCAGCAAAAACTTGCTCACCAGTCCACAGGACATCAAAGGCAGATGGAAGGAGTATTTTCAGCAGCTTCTGAATGAAGGAAAACCCCACAGAAGCTGTACTGCCCCAGAAACAGCCTACAATGAGAGAAGAGGAGCCCACCCTAAAAGAAGTAAGAACAGCACTAAGGAAGATGAAGTCAGGGAAAGCAACAGGCTCAGATGAGGTCACAACAGATATGATAAAGATGTTGGGAGAGATATTGGAAAAATGGCTCCTGAGGGTACTCATAGCCATGTGGAGAGAAAGGCGTATCCCAGATGACTGGAGAATAAGCATACTCATCCCAGTGTACAAGAACAAAGGGGACATCCACAACTGTGGGCAGTACAGAGGAATCAAACTCCTATCACATTGCATGAAAGTTCTAGAGAGGGTGAATGATAAATAGATATGCATAGTAGTAGAATGTAAGATAAGAGATGAGCAGTTCAGATTCAGCTCTGGATGCAGCACAACTGACCCAATGTTTGCAGTGAGACAGATAGTTGAGAAGAAGTTAGAGATGTGGAAAGATTCCAACTGGACATTCCTAGACTTGGAAAACCATACGATAAGGTCTCAAGAAAGCTGGTCTGGTCAGTACTGAGGTAGTTTGAAGTCCCAGAAACATTGGTAGAATTAGTGCAGGCTATGAACAGTGTTTGGCCTCACAGAGGGGTTCTCTGTGAGAGTGGGTGTACACTAGGCTTCAGCTCTGAGCCGACTGCTGTTCATACTGGTGATGGACTACATTAGCAAACAAGTTAGAGGGGATAGCTCAACAAAGTTGCTCTATGCAAATGATGTGGCATTATAGGCAGACTCTGAGGAAGAACTCTAGCAAAGTATTGAACAATGGAATGGAAAACTGAAAGCACATGGGATGAAACTTAGCACAGATAAGACAGTGGCAATGGCAGCAACCTGGAGAAATCAAAAGAAGCTGAGAAATGTGATAGAAGGGAAGATAGTGGAGCAGGTAAACAGCTTCAAGTATCTGGGAGGGATGGTTGAGGAGAAGAGAAGTCTAAATGAAGAGGTCAAAGCAAGAATCAGAGGTGCTGCAATCAACTGGCATAGAGTGTCAGGTACAGTCTATAACAGAAAAATGTCAAAGAAGCTGAAAAGTAAGGCGAACAAGATAGTGGTGCATCCAGTACTACTGTATGGTACAGAAACCTGGGCAGTAAAGGCAGAGCAGACAAAGAAGCTAGAGATGATGGAAATAAAGTGCCTGAGAAAGGTGGTAAGATGCACACTGTGGGACAGATGAAGAAATGAGGACATAAGAGTAAATAGTGTGGGAAGAAATAGCCAGGGAATTGTTATGGCTAGGCTTGTATAGGCCCTAGGGCTGATAGCCCAGTACCAAGCTATGAACCTATGAACCAAAGTAGCTTCAATTGTAGAAAAGATCAAAGAGAACAGATTACGGTGGTTTGAACACGTGCAGAAAAGCATAAGACAGTCTGGTGAAAAAGATTTGGGACAGACTGGAAGAAGGTAAGAGGAAACAAGGCCATCCAGCAAAGAGGTGAATGGATTGTGTGAAAGAAGATCTGTGACAGTCAGGCATGAGTGTAGAAGAAGGCAGGAGAGTGGCTTTGAACTGAGACAGATGGCGGCAGTTAACATGATTCCCCTATCCGATATAGAAAATGGGAAAGAGGGGGCTGATGGTGATGATAATGATTAAATATGTAAGTTGAAAAGTATAAACCAAGAAGAAGATGAGTACACTCAGATATGTCATATTAATTACAGGGTATTACTTGGAAAGTAGAAGTTCACTCACCCTGAGAGAAAAATAGAAACAGAAATAATAAAAACAAGAACTAGTTGGAGAGCTATGCAAAGACCACTGAGTGGTGAGCAAGATATGAACCTAGGCAAGTTCAAGATTATATCAGTTCCATTAACATTTAAAATTTAGATACACAGAACAGTGAGGAATGTAAAGACATAGATGTTAGTATACTAAAATCAACAGCATAAAGAGATGAAAAACAATGTGGACTGAGAGATGCAGATAGAAAAGAAATAAGTGAATTTCACAGAAAAGAAATTGGGTTCATAGTGGTAATCTAGATATTACATTAGAGAGTAGGCTCACTTGATTCAATACGCAGCCCCAGGAAAGGTTTGTGTGAAATCATGTTGATAAAAGATGCAATGCAAAGTCCATTGCGTAACTGAAGAGCATCAATATAGCAAACTACAGTTCCCTGCTTTACAAACAAACCAAACATTCAAAGCCCTTCAAGACAGGTATAAAGCATTTCTCCAGTTGGGAGTAGATTCTGATGATTCCTTGCTTGTTTCTATGGCCTAAGGACTCTAAGAAAGAAGTTATTTCATAACTGTATCTTGATGTAAGTTCACAGGGAAGTATGCTACCCTGAGTACAACTCATATAGGAGTCAAGCACTAAGAATTCTTTGCATTCTAAGGACAGTTTGTTTATTTATAACAATTTCAAATGTATTCCCTCTGAAATACAAGGCATCCCTGAATCACAGATAGATAGTATATAAGAATTACTGTTAATTCCACAAATGTGCAGATGTAGTTATCCTTAGTAAAATAATTTTCTCCTGTACATTAAATCACAAACAAACCCAAGCAGACCCAAGCAGTTGCAACCACAGACTCAGACCATATCTCTGTCAGTTTAAACAATGATGAACATAACCTTGTTGGATCACTCAGTATTCTACATCAATCACCAAGGGCATACAGTGGGCTGGATAACAAAACTATTGCTATGAGCAATAATGTGATAAAAAATTCCTTGAATTAATGACAGAAACTCCCTCTGTTTACTGAAAAGAAGAACTAATGAATAAATGAATAAACATAATGCAGCATGAAAAAAGTAACCACCATATAAATACATTATGCTGTTATACTGTCAAATGCAATAGCATGAAATATGAATAATACATTCGCAAGAAGCAAATCCAAACTAAAATTGCCAAAAGCAACTCTGGAAGTCTGTTGATGCACTACTTATAACTGCCAGACGTAACACCCCTGCATCATTAAGATGATACTTCAATCTGTATAACTATAAATTTCTGTACACACTTTGCAAACATTTGCCAGAAATATCAAATACTGATTATATTATACCAGTACAAATTCCCCCACTCTGGCCAGATATCAAAGATCACCCAAGCCAATCCCTCTGTACCTTGGACCCACTCCAACAAAGCGAATTCTTATGTAACACAAAAAGTTGCAAACATCCTCCAGAGCCTATGTTAAGATACCATCTATTGTCTCAGATTTGTAGCCACATCAGTAGCCTACCCATATCAAGCCTAATAGTGGATAAGGACTATTCACCCCACCATGGATATTTGCCACCATTATCCCACTCTATTGACATCTAAAAGCACAGGTAACTGCCAACTCTTACATTTCTTAAAAATCCTAGAAAAGATATTTTACCAATAAATTTGACAGCACCCCACAAATAACAAACTACTGTCCCACATACAACATTGTTTCTGACCTAGGCATAGCACTGAAACTTTATTTCTTCCTTTAAATAATCATAGCACTGAAACTTTATTTCTTCCTTTAAATAATCAAATAAACTTGATTGAAATAATCCTAAAGCAGCTAACTGCATTTTCCTTTCCAAAGCTTTTGATATAGGGAACTGTACTATACTAAATGAATGCCTCTACGAATTCACTCGGCCTATTTCTCTTGTTACTCTTCTAAGCAATTATTTGACAAGTAGAATCAAAGCAGTGAGATAGGATTTATCAGATCATTTCCTCAAAAGATACAGTTTTACAGATCTGCAGTGCTCATTATTTGGACACCAACTATTCACCAATTTAGCAATAACCTAAAAAACACATGTAAACTGGCTGAAGCAATATAAAATGCTAATGATGCCATCCTGTATTTGCCTCTGACTGTGTCTATACAATTAACAAATCACCCTGGATAAATTTCATCAACACCACAACATAGCTATCTATCTCCAAAATAAAAGTAAATTAAAAGTAAAATCAAAAGAATGCTATTTTGTTCAGAAGCAAACTGATTAAACCCTCTAAATACTCTAACCACACATAATAACAATAACGTTTTCTAAAACAAAAATTCTACTTTCAAACTACTTGGGGTCACTATTGACTGATGTCTATAATTTCACTTACACTCATCTAAGGTATAGAAACAAGCCACTGGCAAACTACGCTGACTATACCAGACTCATAATTTCCTGACCTCAAAATCCAAACTAGCAACTAGTATAACATCCCCACGCATGACACTCTCCTATTATCCCTCCATTTTTACTAACCTCCCTCTCTAACATAAAAAAAAAACAGAACAATGATACAACTGTGTCTCTTGGCTTGCATCAGGCCAGTCCCATGGAAGACACAATTGTATCCCAATAAGATTAAACATCTTGATAGAATTTCAAAGCAAACTCACTCTATAAACCAAAAACAGCACACAAATCAATACCTCCTAGAGAAACACAATCCATGCCTTCACTAATATCCTGTTACACCTTAAGTGCCACATCGGGGTCACCATTAATTTCCTGATCATGAATATTTCCTCCTACAAACAACACATTGCAATGTTTGATTATCCTACTGATAAAAAATTAACACACATTCACTCTGTGCAGACCTTGGCATAACAACATACCTCTTCCTTAACAGACCTAATTGTCAGTCAAGTTAGGAGACCTGGAGAGTCGCTCCAGCTGTAATTAGTTAAGGTTAGTTGAGCTGAGCAAATAAATTGGCAGGAAAGACCTAATTGTTTTTCTACAAACTAAGTTACACAAAGCCCTCAACATTAATCACACACTTATTGAAAGAGTGCATTATTAACTGCTCCCATAAGCCTGGTCAGCCATCACTTCAAGTGATAATAAAACTGCTTGATTTTGCAGCAAAGGAAGAGATTTTAGGTAAAGTAAAGTGAAGTAAAGGATGGAAGTAAATTTAAGCTTGAGATGTATCCAATTTGCCTCTTCCACGATTTTTAACCAGATTACTTGGCTACAGGAAAGCATTTGCTTCTGTGAGATTTATGTGATACAAAAATGGAATTTCAATGCTTTTTAAGGAATACCAAAACATATATAGACAGGCATGGGATACGGCACAGTATCAAACAACAAATACAACTAAAAATAAATGAGGTACCGAGCCTGCAAGGCTAGAAACCAAAGTATAACTTATTAAACAAAACAAAAGTACAGGTAATTGTTTAACGATTTGCTAATCACTTCATCAGTCTGATGAAGCAATTAGTACATTTTTGATACACCCAATCAGAATTGTCCCATTCTAGAAGATTGAACAATTGAATTTACATTATCTAGAAAAAATGATAGTCTGTTTCTAGTCAATCAAGTGTGAATGCTGTCAAAGATATGCAGAAATTTCTTACTAGCTCTTCTACCCCAACTACTTCTATATTACAAAACAACAAAAACAGACTTTTACACATGCATCATGGGAAGCAGCAAGCTACTGAGACTTGATTGTCATAACCATGATAATATAGAACACAGTATCTGGGAAAGTAGTCCCAGGTCATATTTTATTATAAACTTAACCTGTTTATGTATTGATTGGTATGTGTTTTCCCTGATGACAGTTATTATATGTTGTTCAAAGTTACTAAGAGCAGTTTCTATTAATGCTAGAGGTTTCAACTCCGCAGTTAAGAGGCATGTTTTCACAAATTTGTACACTATTCGAAAGCTGATGCTCTATTTATTCAGGAAGTGAAAACTTCTAAGAGGCATGTTAGGTATCTGAAATTATGCAATTACTTTGTATATTCCAGGTTATCAGTTTCCTCAAAAAGAGATGGAGCAATCTGTATTAGGGGCAGTCTTATCAGCCAGGTCCAAGATGTTGATAAAGATGATGATGGCAGAAGCTGATAATGATAATGAAAACTTACTTCCTTTGTCATCTGTAATGCATATGGCCGAATGCTGAGTTTTGTTTTTTTTTTTTAAAATAGATCTATTTTCCAGACTAGAAAATTCTCCTGACTTAGGGCATCCACTTTTATAAGGAGAAGATTTTAAATTTGTTCCTGATTACATTCCAGATAGGAATCATCTGCACTATGAGCCCTGTGCTAAAACCCAAAAGATTATTTAAAATAAAATGGTTGATTTACAGCTGTGTGATGTTGATAGACTAATTGGGGGAGAGTTTGGAGGATTCACTTATATGCATACTAATTGTCATAGTTGTAGCAGGATAGTCTATTGATGACTTTCACAGAGGCTTCTTTTGATAATTTCCCAGGACTCAGATATCCCCTTGTGCACTGAACGTCTACCAGGCAGTGCTTCTGGAACAGCCTCCCTTTGCGTTCACTTAAACCAAAACCACAGAGAATAGACCCTTTGATTTTAGATGAATCTGCATAATTATAACAACAAAAAGCCAGCACCCACCTGGACCATACATATGTTATGTGTAAAACACAAAAAACAGACTGGTTTTGGCCCAATGGCCTTTTTCAATGTAAAACACAATCAGTATAAGCACCACATTATATACCAGACATAATGGAATAATTGATCATGAATTAAGCAATTATTATAAATGTTCATTAAGACCAGGTGGAAATAATCCAAGATTTTTCCTTTTTATTTAACAGTTTATGCCAACCTCTTTTCAAGAATCTATGTCCCATAATTCTGTCAATAGTAATAAATTTTAAAGTTGCTGTCTTATGAATAATAGTATGCTTATATAAAGCATTTGCTAAATATTTATTTCTAATTTTGCTGAGATGTTCTGAAAAGTGAAGTTTTAGGGGTCTGGAGGTTTGGCAAACATAAAAAGCTGAGCATGAACAGGCTGCAAGATAAATAGCCCAATCACTATTACAATTACCAAACACATTAATAGAAAAAAACCTTAGAGGTATTTTGGTTGAACACTCTTGTTTTTGTATGTCCTTGATTCCTTTATAAATAGCAAAAAGCCGTGCTATGACATAGACTGTTGGCGTCTTCCATAAAGTAGTATTCTCTGACTTGAAATCTATAAAACTTTCTCTGAAATTTACTATTTTTTGGATTGTAATAATGGACATATAATATATGGGAGTGGATGTATTTTATACATTCTGTAAGCCATTTTGCAACCGGGCTTTGTTGTTTCAAGCAAGAATATGCAAATTAAATAGGCCTTGCAGTCATGGAAGGCTGCAATGGGTCATAGTTGGTTTGTGTTTGTGAAGTAAAGGGGTACCGATTAGTATTTTTAAACATTTACATCTTTCTGAAGCTGAGGAGAACTATTTTTGGGCAAGGGCTATCAGTTCATGATTTTGAACTGTTGTGTTTGCTATTAACAAATTTGCCAATGGTCATATGCAAGGAAGAAGTGTTTCATGTTTATGACTGTGGTCTTCGGAGGAACGTTGGGCGCGTTTCAGCTATTATGAGGGCCAGAAGAGGTGAATACCGTCGGTTCTTCAGATTTTGGATTTCTTGATGGCGACGTATCAGAAGAGGTGAACACCATTCTGATTTTGTCATTTGTTGGAAGTCGCCAATGATTATAATCCAAATAGTTCTCTCTTCTAGTGGGAAGCTTAATATCATCTGGGTCATTGGTCAACATTTTTATAGTTGGCGGACTAGGGCCTCTTTATTTCATAACATTTACTGTTTTGCCCTTGCCCTCAAATAACTGTTTGGCTTTTTTGGTGCCCTTATTTATTCATTACGAACAGTAACAATCCTTTTGGATGAGCAAGAGCTATGTTTGACTGTTGAAATTGTTTGGTTTTGATGGACAATCATAATTGTTTTTCCTGTTATCAAAAGAAAGACTCTTTTTTTTTTTTTATTTGAATTGCATTTATCATATGCTGTAAAGATTTTGTGCAACCAGTAGGGTTATATTACATATGTATGACTGATTACTCATCCATTTTTGGATGATAGTGTTTGCTTATTCACTGTGAAACAGCCAGTTTTGGTCTTTTGCCATATATATTTATGTCTGATAGTGTTTTGTTCATTTTGTATGAGCTAAATTGTTTCATTGCTAACATTTTTCAGTATGGATTTAACTGCCATTTTAAAAGGATTGTCAGCAGATAAAGAAGATATTTTGGTTTTGGGATGGGGAAGACAAATAATATAAGTGTCCAAATTGAATGAATTAGGTTCATAGGTTCATACTAGGCTATCTGCCCAAGGGCATTTATAAGCCTAGCCCATAGTTATGTGGCTTTCGCCACCCCTTTAGTTTGAATAAAAACTATGCCTATCATTTTTCTGTGCCTCTGTCAAGCAGTGACACTGAAGTAATCCCTGGGGTATATCTGCGATCTCCCATCCATTGGTCAAGATTCCTCTTGAACAAGGCCAGCGAGGTGCTCTGCCTCACATGTACCGGGATTTTGTTCCACAGCATAGGGAGTCTCTGGGTGATGAATCTGTCCCTCCAGCACGTTCTATTTATAACCGTGTCAAGGTTTAAGTCTCCCGCCCTTGTGGTTCTGAGGGATCTAGATTTTTTGAGATGAAGCATATTCATCAAATCTGGGTTTGACATGGCCTTATATGTCAGGCACAGGTCACCTCTGAGCAAGCGGTATGAGACTGAATAGAGCTGGATTTCTTTCAGTCGGGCAGCATAAGACATATTTTTGAGACCCTTTATCCTTTTGGTGAGGAACTTTTGGGGCCTTTCAAGCTGCAGCAGGTGTCTGGTCAGATACATTCCGAATGGGGCATTGTACTCAATCATAGGTCTAATGAGTGATGAGTACAGGGGACGATGACCTCCCTTGATCTAGATGTGAATCCCTTCATGATCAGGTGGGTGATATAGAAGGTTTTCCTAACTACTTTAGCAACATGAGTGCCAAACGAAAGGCTACTGTCAACTTGGGTCCCCAGATCCCTGATGACTTTTTCTGTGCTCAGTGGATTGCCACCTATATGGTAGCTAGGGGTAACCTTGTTTTTCCCAAAGGGTATGACTATGCATTTTTTGGCGTTTAACTTCAGGCCATGGCTCTGGCACCAGTTATCCATTTCTGTGAGGCCCTTCTGGAGGATATCTGTGTCAGATGTGTTTTCGACTATGGCGCCTAGTTTGCAGTCATCTGCAAACTTTGTCAGCCATAACCCTCCTGTGTTTGCTTGTACTTCAGAAAAGTAGATGCCGAACAAGAGTGGACCCAGGACTGAGCCCTGTGGGACACCACTTGTGACAGGCTTTGAGTCTGACATGGCTCCAGCAACTCTGACCCTGTGGGTTCTGTCACTTAGCCAGTTTGCAACCCATCTTGTGATGTATGGGTTTACATTCAAGCTGATGAGTTTTTCGATGATACCTGAGTGGGGTATTGTGTCGAAGGCCTTTGCCAGGTTGAGGTAGGATGTATGGACTGCCTTTCCCTCATCAATGGCCTTGGTGACTGTCTCGAAAAAGTCAACCAAGTTTAAGAGGCAGGATCTGCCTTTGACAAAGCCAAACTGGGTTGGATCCAAAGTCTGCAAGTTCCCTATGTCTTTATTTATGAATTCCATTATGATCCTTTCCATGGCTTTGCAGATAAGGCTTGTCAAGCTAATGGGGCGGTAATTTCCAGGGTCTGTGGAGGCACCGCCCTTATGAAGTGGGACCACAGTCGCCGTGCGCCACTCCTTGGGTATGTATCCTGAGGTGAGGCTAAGATTAAACAGCTGTCCTAACTGTGGGTTTAATTCCTCGTTGAGTTCATGAAGCACACAGCCGGGGACACCATCCGCTCCCATGGATGCTGTGTTTTTTGCCTTAGTGAGGGCAGTTCTCACCTGGGTGTTGGAGATGTTTGGGGGGCTACAATCCTCTGGAATAGATATCTCTCCTTTTGGGGAGGGGAGAAGTTTGCACTGAACCTGTCAGCCAGTATGTTAGCAATGTGTGTAGGTTCAGTAATTTTCACATCATTTTGAACTAATTCTGAGCATATCTGGGAGTTTCCTCCTAGGTTTCTAACATAGCTAAAGAAGGCCTTATGATTGTCTTTAGAGTCCTTGGTGATTTTCCTCTCAAAATTTGCCTTGGATGATTTTATGAGAGCTCTTAGTTTTTTACTTATAATGATCAAAGGTGTCTTACCTTTCAAGGATTTTGCTCTATCTTGTAGTAGCTTCCTCCTTTTGTTGTAGAGCTTGTTTATGGCTGGGGTCCACCAGACTGGATGCTTGCCTTTGGTACTGAGAGTCTTAGTTTTGTTTGGGATTGCCTGATCCATACAGTCCTGTAGGTGCTGGTAGAAGGCATTTGTAAGTGATTCAGCGGTTTGAGTAATGTTTACCACTGGCTCAGGGGCCTTAAAGGAGACCACACTAGTTTTTAGAAGTGTGAAATCGGCTTTTGAGAAGTTTTTCACTGTGGTCTTTTTTGTTTCAGGTGGGGGGATGAGGACCTCCAGCGAGATTAGTTTATGATCTGATCTCACCAGTGAGGGGTATACTTCCGGTGTTGAACATTTTGATCCCATGTTCGTGATGATAACATCAAGTATGTTTTCTCCTCTTGTGGGGATGGTGACTAGTTGTTCCATGGCATTTGAGTTTATGAACTCCAGGAATCTTTGGGTTAGAGTGTTCGGGCTTGAGTAGTGTTCCCAGTCTATATTAGGGTAGTTGAAGTCACCTAGTATGATGGTGTTTGGAGATACATTTATCCCCTCCAATGTTTTCAGGAAGGCCATGTGAGGTTCCTGAGTTTGAGAGAGTGGCCTGTAACATGCTACAAATTGCAGAGCAGTCTTGCCTATGGTTAATTGCACCTGGATGGTCTCCGATGCATCGTGCGTTGCCACCAACCTTGAGGTGTGGGTGTCCTTTATGAATATGGACACCCCCCTCCTTTCTTGGTGTTGTCCGGATTTTGGGGCCGGAACGCATGATATGAGGTGAAACCTGTTAGTGCTGGGGTGCTCTCAGGAGCCTTGAACCAGGTTTCTGTCACAGCACAGACATTGATGTTCTCCATATTGAGAAGGGCCTCGAGTGTGTGCATCTTGAGATTGAGACTTCTGGCATTGAGCAGCATTACCCTTAGTTTTTTCCTTTTGGTGTTCTAGGGTGGTAGGTTTAGAATTTGAGCCTTGCCTAAAAAGGCACTATGGGGTGGCAAGAGCCTTTGCCAATATCCGAAGCCCAGGGTGACAGGTGCAAGCCGCCCCTTGCGAAGCAGCGTGGCTTGTCCAGCATGTCATCCCAGGCAGACAGACATTGGATTCCCTTTGAATGACACCAGAATTTAAGCCAATTATTAAAGCTGATCATCTTATCACTGTATTGTGGCATCATTCTAGGTGAAGGGAGGATACTGCTCAAGGTCAGGGTCATACCTGCCTGGGCTACATAATCAGAGAGCTCCTCGATGTCCCTTTTCATGTAGTCCAAGGAGGTCCGTCTCAGGTCGTTGACACCAGTGTGGACAATGACTGAGTCGTACTTCTACCTGCTGTTGAGAGACCTGAGTGCTTGCGTTATGTGGCGGATTCTAGCGCCCGACAGGCAGCTTACTGTGACCTTCTCCTTACTCAGTCTGGTGAGCGGGACGTCAGTGTGTCTGACTATGGAATCACCAATGACAAGTGTGTCTGGCATTTTGTTTGGCCTTAAGGGCTGTGACTGTTTGACACTCTGACTGTGTGGTCTATGTGTTGCATGTGTTGGGTCGTGAGGTGGTAGTTGTTTGGGTGTCTGTTTTGGTGGCCTCTGCTGTTTTGGTAAATTTTTGATCAGAGCCTCCGAGTATGTCTTTGTGTGAGTATGTGTATGATTTGAAGTTGTGATGGTACCATGTGTGACTGGGTATGTATTGTGTGTGGTTACCTTCTCCTCCTGCCTGGTCTTGCCAGTCCTATGTTGAGAGAGCTCAGCCTCCAGTTTGGCCGTATAGTTGCATCTCTCGCATGTATTTGTGTTTTGTGGGAGAAGGAGAGGATTGTCTGTGTACATTTCACTTGTATCTCTATGTTTGACCAGCTCAGCAAACACATGAAACATCTTAGATCATATGTTTGGCATTTAAGGCTTTTTAAAGCTTATTTAGAAAAAACAAATTATCCCTGGGGGTTTGAGAATTCATATTAGACCTTTAGTTGGTCAGCCTGATGACATATTATTGTCTTCCTGGGCTGAAATTCAGCAAAAAACATCTATTCAGTTTGTTAAAACTCTACATGAGTTTTATGAACATAGAACAGGCACATATATACCTAAGGTCACTCATATTTGTAAAAAGGCCAAATCTTTTGAAGGTTCAGTCATTTATAAACAATGTTTTGATAAAGTAAGGGAAGAGTTACTCCATTTTGAACAAAATTTAAAAGAAAGAAAAATGTGTAAGTTTAACAGGGATTTGAGGGACTACCAACTTGGTAAGCCTTTTGAATATATAAAAAGTGGTAAAAATGTTAAATTTGCTCAGAAGGAGTCTGTGACAATGGGTCAAAAGAGAAAAAGAAATAAATCCATCTTGAAAAAATCTATTAGTGATACTTCTGGTGAGGATTCGTCCTCTTATACTGATACAGAAACTGAAAGATAACAGACATCACCAGCCAGTAAGAAGTCATATAATGTGGAATAAGATAATTCATCACATAATTTAGATTCAGTTCCTTTATCTTTAACAAAAGGAGGAGGGGGCAGGAAACACAATTCCAAAAGTAAACATAGATGGCTCTTTGGAAGCAATGTTGAATTTTCTGAAACCCAGGTAACATCCACTAATAACTAATAATGTTATCGATATCTCCTCAGTTTTTGATTCCAGGGTTTTTGTTTCTGAAGATACCTTTGTTGAAGATTTGTATGCATTTTTAGATTACTTAACCTCAAATTACATTTTCAGGACATTGAATGTGTTAATGAATATAACGAAAATAATAGTTTCAGATTTAACAAGCCGACCTTTGTCCCACCTATGAATAAAAACATGGAGGTATTTCAAAAATGTAAATATTAAAGGAATTACATTTTGGTTTGAATCGTCAAAAACACATTTCTCCTTCAAATTTATTGATAGGGGAAGTGAATGTCTTGACACAGTTAAAGAATAATAAGAATATTGTTATTATTCAAGCAGATAAAGGTGGAGCAATGGTTGTAATGGATTAATCCTTATATGTTGAAGAAGCTTATAATCAGTTGCAAGATGCAAGATTTTATACTAGCATGCCCTATGATCCCACAGTGGAATTTAAAAAAGAAATTGATACTTTTTTGGAATCTGCAGTTAGTGAAGGTATTATAGATAAACGCACAATGTTTCATTTGAAGGTTAAGGATCCATCATCACAATATTTCTGTCTCCTTCCAAAAATTCACAAAGATATAAAAAAAAACCCAGGAAGACCCATAGTTTCCGGAAAAGGTTCTCTCACTGAACCTTTGTCTGCCTACCTTACTGTGTACCTAAAGCCTTTATTATCTGGAGTTAGAGCCAGGATACATGACACATGGATTTTTTGAATATTGTTTCTGATACTCAATTGGAACCCAGTTGGTTGTTGTGTACATTGGACATCACATCCCTTTACACTAGCATTCCACACTGGGCGGGTTTATATGCCCTGGAATATTGGCTTAATAGAATGTCCTTATATAGTCCAGGTTTCAATACATTTATTGTATGTCTTGTCTAAAAATGTATTCTACTTTAACACCAAATGTTACTTGCAGTTGAAAGGTACAGCTATGGGTGCATCCTTTGCACCCATATATGCTGACCTTTTCATGAGTTATCTTGAGCAGATTATTATATATGATAATAATCATAATATTCTTTTTGGGGAAATAGATATCTGGCTTAGGTTTTTGGATGACTGCTGGATGGTGTGGAAGTCGGACACTGTATATTTACAGGAATTTGTCCAGTATTTAAATGAAAATAAATCGGGTATCAGGTTTACCATTAATTATGATGTTTCTTCAATCTCTTTTTTGGATGTGACTATAAACAACTTGATGGTACCTTGTCCAGCTCATTGTATAGAAATCCCAATCACTCAAATATATTACTACACTCCTCCAGCTGTCATCCAAAACATATTACGGCCAATATCCCAAAGTCCGAATTTATGCAACTACATAGAATCTGCTCGAACACTGAAGACTATATACATTTTGATGAAGATTTAGTAAACAACTTTAGGGAACATGGATATTCTTTATCTAAGGTTAGGCAGATCAGTAGGGAAGTGCAACTAATTTCCAGAAATTACCTTCTTAAATATAAGAATAATTGCCCTCATGTGAACAATAAAATCAGGTTTATAACTACCTATGGTAGGAACACTCATGAATTTCTAGACATGTTGCAACAGCACTGGGTATTCTTTTGACTGATGATAGATTGTGTGATTTATTAGGGAATAGATGTTCATTCTCTTTTCATAGGGGTAAAACTTTGGGGAGTCATTTTAGTCATTATAAACATTTTGTGCCTAGGGAACGCTCTGTACAAGCTACATTGGATGGTACACAAGTGGTGGGGTGCTATCCTTGTGACCATTGCTCCTTCTGTAAATATATTTGTCAAACCAAAGAGTTTTCAAGCAAAAATACCTCTAAGGTTTTTCAATTAATGTGTTTGGTAATTGTAATAGTGATTGGGCTATTTATCTTGTAGCATGTTCATGCTCAGCTTTTTATGTTGGCCAAACCTCCAAACCCCTAAAACTTCACATTTCAGAACATCTTAGCAACATTAGAAATAAACATTTAACAAATGATTTATATAAGCATACTTAATCATAAGACAGCAACTTTCAAATTTATTGTTATTGACATAATTTTGGGACATAGATCCCTGAAAACAGGTTGTGTTAAATAAAAATAAAAAATCTTGGAGTGTCAAACTAGGGGGATTATTTCCACCTGGTCTTAATGAACATTTATAATAGTTTTTAATTCATGATCAGTTATTACATTATGTCTGGTATATAATGTGGTGCTTACACTGATTGTGTTTTACATTGAAAAAGACCATTGAGCCTAAACTGGTCTGTTTTTTTGTATTTTTACACATAAAATATGTATGCTCCAGTTGGGTGCTGGCTTTTTGTTGTTATGCGTTTCGGTTTTTGAGCCTGTGCACTGCTGTCCTTGCAGAAGTCTTGGTTGTGGCAGAATCTGCATAATTATCTTACATAGCTGAAGAGGTTACCTGTTATCCAAAGCCTAACCCTTTAGATAACATTCCAATTTTTGTTTAGTTGGAATCTTGTAAAGTGGAATTGAAAACAATATGTACATAGGCAAAAGCTCAGATGTTTAGTAGAATCGACCGAGAGCTGCAAACTTTGAAGAATAGAATAGCACTAAGAAGAGACTGCTGCAAAAAGAGTAGTTTCTATGACATATCTGTGCTGCATAATTACAGGTTACTTAAAATTAACTATTTCAAGCCTGATAAGGACTCAGGTAAAATAGAGACGTACCTCCCAATCTCCCGTTTATACACAAGTTAAGCTATATGCCAAGGTGTTAGTTAATAGAATTTTCCCCCTTTTATACTCTGTAATACATGAATCTTAAGTTGGTTTTATAAAAAGAAGATAAAGCAAAAATCATATCAAGGCCTTTCTTTCATTAATACACAACAAATGTAACAACTAATGTCCAGCTGTGACAATATTCATTGATTTTGAGGAAAGCTTTCAATACTGTGATATGGATGCGTCTGTGGGTGACAATGAATGCTTTTGGCATCTCTCTACCTCTGATTGTTTTATAAAAGCCTTCTATTATAATCCCCCAGCCACAGATTTAGCAGTGAAAGAGATCTACCCCATATAGTTTACAAAGAGTGACAAAGTACTGTCCCCTCTCTACTTTCCTTTCTTTGCTTGCTATAGATCCCTTGGTCCCATATTAAAGGATCGGAGCTTTGATATAAGTGCATTAGAATAATGATGTTTACTGACTATTGTTTAATACTAACTAGGAATACAAAAACTGACATTTATATTTTAAAGGATATTTCTATTTTTTATGATTCCAAATATTAGTGGATCTTAAAGTTAATATGTCTGAAACCGAGCTTTTACCTGTTAACACAATAGCCAGCAAACTTAAAGTGGGAGGTTGTAATTTTCCTTATAAAATGTGTGCTAAAGCTCCTAGATACATCTGCTGCATACAATAAATATTACTATCTCATCCCATTTGAATAGGTTATTTTCACAGCTGTTTGTAGCTGCCCCTTCTTGGAATAAATTACAACTCTCTATGCCAGGCAAAATAAGTGCATTGAAAATGATATATTATCCTAAATTAAATTAAGTTTAACTTTAAGTAAAATTTAAGACACATCCTGAGTCCCATGTTGAATCCATAGTTATCTAAGACTGAGACATAAAAATTTAATTTTATCTGGCATTCAGGAAGATGCAAAGTCTACTATAAGGTATTGTTTTCACCTTTGGCAAAAGCAGCCATCTTTACTCTGAATTTTTTTATAATGTTACATATACTGCTACCCTTATGGGCTTGAGCTGAATCTGGCAGTTGAATGCCCTCACCCCACATGCTCTAGTATGGCATGGAGAAAAGTTACCAGAGATTGCAAAACTGGCCTTGTATAACTTCCAAAACAACAACTGACAAAGCAATTCCAGATAATGGACATGCAAAGTCAGTGAAAAACAAGTTTATTTTTCCACAAAGCTTTCAGGAAAAATCTCTTCCTCAATGTGTATAACCTGATTAAAACCAACAGTTCTTATAAACTGCTTAAAAATGCAACAGCCCTACGAAAGAAAGCAGTTGATCAATTAATTAAAATGCAATTAAAGTTTAAAGTGAGCGTTACTTCAGAGTTCATTAATTGGATATGAGGTTTTAAATGACAGCCAAAAGGAACAGTCTAGGAATAGAAGGATTGGGAGGATAATTACAGCTGGGTAAGGATGCCTGTTTGGGGAAGTTGTATTGGTTAAGAGTTTAGAAATAAAATTCTTGATACGAAAATGGGAGATTAAGGAAAAATGTTAGCTGTAGACAGTTAAATTAGAGGATGGATACTTCACAGTCTTAATGAAAGACAAAAAATGAAGAAATTTAGATTTTGGGGGGGGGGTATAAATGTCAGAGGAAATAAGAACTGTGTTTGCAAAGCGCAATAGAGAAAAGCAATGGATGATGCCAGGGTGTGTAGAGCTATCATAGATATTTTTTAGATAATTATAGAAGATACTTGGCTGTATACTTAGAGCTAACTTAATGATGAAATTGCTTTCATCACAATTTCTAATATTCTTAAGTTAGTAGGTGGGAGAATAAAGTACCAGTCTTCTCAGCAATGCAACAACATTGCCTGTGTTTTGTGATGAAACTAATGTTATTAGAGGATGCAGGGGTTTAAAAAGGATTGCAGGAATGTACAGATTAAAGGTGTTAGATAATGAAAAGTCATTTATTTCCAGAACACAGAGGGAAGCAAGAGTTTTTTTGTGAGCTGGAACAAAGCATTGTAAATTAAAAAGTTAAATCAGTGTGGAAAATAAATATATTTGGAAAAATATAATGAGTATGAACAAGCACTGGCGAGAGATATAGAGAATGTTTTCAAAAATAAATGCTTATATATGAGATTAATAAAGTGAAAGCCGCATATTTGTCAAGGAGGAAAAAGTAGTGAAAAAGTTAAAGACGATGATGGAATGACAGACAGCAAAATGAGGTATAGTCTTGTGGCACAGAGGGGTAAAACCTGTACTGTGCCCCAGACAACCCATGTTCGAATATCACCATGGGACGTAGAGGGTCAGGATGCGGGGATGGGATTGAATGATTGATACCAGCTCACCTATTCTGGGGGAAAGGTGGTTGCATAAGCTAAATGCAATTGCAGCATTAAGAGTAAATAAACAAAGAGATGAGCTGGTGGCAACTGATGGCCCACTGCAGGATGGGGAAGCAATGAAAGAAATGAAATTATGACTCTTGTAGAAAGTAATATGAGTAATGTGTATAGAAGAGTTGAAGAAAATAAAATAGTATGGTAAATGAGGCACATTATTAAGTAAAGAAAAATAAATTCTGCAGAAAAAAATAGCTATGTAAGAGCTGTAAGGAGACATAACAAATGAAGAGTAGATACAGTGCCAGGCTATGATGGTGTAGCCAATAACTTATATAAGAAGATCACTATAGAAGAAGACACACCTTCATCATTGAAAGCATTTGCTGAATGGGTAGAGAAGGATTCAAGTAGAAAAAAATATGGAAAGAGGTGATTAAATTCTTAGGAAAATGATGGTAATAGGAAACTGAAAATGGAGAATGATAACATTATACAATGTTGTTTATAAAATTATAATGTCCATTTTCCAGAAGTAAATTGAAAAAGTTCTGAGAGAATTAACTCTGGAATGAGGGTATGAAATTATGGGGAGACATATCAAGGAGATGCTAGTGCTGACAAAAAAAAAAGTTATAGGAGGAATAAAAGCGGGCACAGTAGTGGGGCAATGGGTAACATGCAATATTTTGAATGCTTATGACAATGTTACTCATGACCACTTATCAGATATTATGATGCAGTATAAAATTTCAAGGAAACTAATAGATTATTTTTAGAAAAGTATATAATAACTTAAGAATTACATTAGTAGTTAATGGATGAGTTGGAGGAAAAATAATAGAAAAGGAAGTTAACATGGTTATTCAAAGAG
Source organism: Protopterus annectens (assembly GCF_019279795.1). Taxonomy (NCBI): domain Eukaryota; kingdom Metazoa; phylum Chordata; order Ceratodontiformes; family Protopteridae; genus Protopterus; species Protopterus annectens. The sequence goes on along the minus strand of NC_056726.1, from coordinate 736,484,888 downwards.
TAAAGTGTTTTGTTGCATAGTAATGAATGCAGTTAGAGGTTTTAGGGGTAAGGTTGTGAAAAAAGCATGTACTGATTTTCAGGAAAGTGTGAAATTACCAGTAAAGCTGAGTTACATATAGACATAGCAGTCAATGTGTAGAATAAGGTATGGTAAGTAGTTTAAAGAAATATTGAAATAGAAGGTATTTACTCTGCTATGAAGTGCAGATATTAAGAGTGAGATTTGGGGGGAGGAAATCCCCTAATTTTAGTAAACTCATCTTCCATAATACTACAGAATCTACTGGTAAAATATAACAATATAGAGAAAAGAAGTGTGACATGACTGATGAGGAGGAAACACTTCCCTATTTATTTTGAGACTATGAAAGGACTAAGATGCTTTTGGGGTGCAATAAAAGAATATGGAAGTATAATGGAATGAATTATTTGTGAAAAGAGATGATTTTATATTGATATTATAGATTAGATGAAGAAGGAATAGATCAATCAGAAAAAATGTTTACATGTATTTGGTATATGCAGAATGCACAGTGCATTGAATACCTAATGGAAGTGCACTTATAATGACCTGCATGGTAATACATTTCTGTGCTTTTCTGATTTTTTTCTTGTTTTAGCCAAAAATGTTATTTGTTTGCATTCTTATTTTGTTCTGGGACCTTAGTATTGCAACTTAATTTGCAGTTGTGGGAAGATTGTGTTGGTGCATCATACTGCCCATCTATCTGCAAGAAGAATTACTTGAAAAAGCTTTCAGTTTGTATTTTGAGCCCTGTCTGGGGCCTTAGTATTGTAGCTTCATTCTTAGTTGTGGGAGGACTATGAACTACTGTCGTATTGCAGCTGCATGTCATCATTTATTAATGCACTTTTCAATAAACAGTGTTACTGGTGAATTTGTGCAATGTCTGATGCCTTTGACAATGGTAGAACTGCAGTATGGAGAGTATTGCATATTTTGCTCAATGACTGCTGCTTCAATGTTTTTACAGTTGTTCATATTCCAGTTTTCCTGATAGAGTTGTATACTCTGCTCATCATTTACCTGCTTAAAGTTGTCTTCCAGTGCCTTCCTGTGACATTGTTCTTTGTGTCTGCCCCACTCAGCACTGAGACTTTAAGCTAAAGTTTCTGAAATTTTAACCTACCTGGGGTCATTAACCTGTAACTCACAGTCATAGGACTACAACTGCAACATTTCCTTTATCTGATCAGCTTCTTGCCACTTGATTTTTTCCCAACCCTCTCACCCTTTTCCTGTTGTGTTTTTTAAAGAGCTGTGTCTCTGCCTTCTGCCCCTTATGGTAAGCTAACATCGAGAGACCCTCCTTCCCCTCTTTCATTGCTGTTTTCTGTTGTGTAAGCTACATATTCCACCCACCCATTATTTTCGATAGATCCATTACACTGAGTGCTCACCCAGCAGACCAGTATCGTTCTTGAGTAAACCTCCTTTACTACATATTGTCTTCTACTCATTTTCTCAGCAATACCATCTGACTGGTGCCGCTGCTACACTGTGAGATGGTTCTAAAATAATCCTACTCTATCACTGGAAGATACAAGATTTATTTTATTTTGTGCTTCAGTTAACTGCTTTAGTGTACTGCTTTATATTTCCTGTATTTGTTGATTTCACACTTTACATACTTTTAAAGGTCCTTAATACTTGAAATCACCTTATCAGTAGCATTGCACTCCTACTAAATCTTTTTTGTGTTTTTACATTAAGAGGATTGAGATAGTTCATCTAGTGGCAGTAGGTGGTGGCCTGATCTGTTTGTGTTGGGAAACACATAGAAAAGCTATACATGTAGCTGTTTCATTGGCCAGTGAATATATATGCCACCTTTCTGTGTTTTAAGTGCCTATATAAATTTGGAGTAGTTAAACCCGCGGTGGTGGTGCTGCGGTAGCGTTGTCACCTCACAGTAAGACGATGTCCGGTTCGATTCTCAGCTAGAGCGTCTTCTGCGTGGAGACATGCGTAAATGGGCATACCTTCATTGAAGGTTGTGTGTCAGGCCTGGCAAGCTGGTACGTAAATATCAACTGCCAATTATTAGCAGACCGGAGTTCCGCTGTGGTGACCCCTAACAGGGAAAAGCCGAAAGACACAAACATAAATTTGGAGCAGTTGTGTGCCACTTTCCTATTGTGCAGTAGTTATTAGTGTCCTGTATAGACACAGAAATTAACTATGTTTCAAATTATGCCAGTAGCTTGGTGAGTAGTTGCCATCTATACATTCTTAATGTAGTGGCTAAAAAGCAGCATTAAGAAGTTTAAACATACAGAAGACCAAATGCCCTAAATGTCAAACATGCAAAAAATCGAGAAAGGAAGGGTATTTCCTCTCCCATTCTTCAGATGAAGCCCCCCCCCCCCCAGATCACTAGCCTCAAATTTGTCTAAATAATGGCAGTGTTATGGAATGGTTATTATTAAGTTAATGTGCAAGATTACCCCCCCCCCACCATGAACCACTTAGTAATGGTTGCTAAACCTAAACCTAAACCTAACACTGTCCCTTCTCACAACTCTAATCTTACACCTTAACATAGTAAAAAACTACCACTACACAAGACACACTCAGACACAGAAACACACACTAACAACACTACATCTACCCCCTTCGCTAATCCTAACCCAAAGCAAAGATACACACACTCGCAAACAAACATACAAAAGTTATCCCCTACCTATCCAACCCTAATCTTGACTCTCTCTCTCACACACACACACGCACATGCGCACACGCATGCACGCACACACACACACACACACACACACACACACACACACACACACACACACATAAATGCTCTCATTCCCTCCAATCCCAATGACTTTTCATAAAATAGGTAAAGGTTAGTGCTTTCATTTACTAAAAATCAGCAAACTTCATCAGACAACATAATCAATACACCACCAATAATAAAGATGACGAAGCCAGCCAGAAGGCTAAAACACAGTTTTAATCTAAAAATCTTGAAAGTAACAAATCCACTTGGTTAAGTAACAAATCCACTTGGTTAAGCGCTTTCGTCTACATTAAGACATCCTCAGAACCAATACAAATAGTGAAGTAAAAACCTTTAAATACAATAAAAAGACACACCCATTTGAAACCTTCAATAGAACCAATCAACCAATTAAACATAGCAAACAGAAATAAAGCAACAGTAACTAGATGTTACAGCTATAGTACTGAATATAATAGATGCTTCATATACTTTAAAATATAAGTGAACGTTTTTTCAATTCACTTGAAATTGAAATGTGTTCATTTAACCCTGGTGGGTTAGTTGCATCTAACCTAATCTGCCACAACATTTCCCTGTGCAATAAAATGTTCTCCCAGTCTATTGAAAATGGTGGTGTTGTAATTTGTTCAAGTATCAAAAAAACAAACTTATTGAAGTTCTGACAACATGCAGCATACCTTGCCAATGTACTTCTATTGTCCCCCTTTCTTATGCTATATACATGCTGATATATTCGTTGTTTCAAACTATTCTTAGTCTTGCCTATATAAAATGCGTTCCATGTGCAGCAAGTAGCAAGATAAATAATTTTTTCTGCTCTACAGTTTAAACATTTTACCATGTTCCAGTGATTAATAATGTTCAAAACTCCATTGTCCTTATTCACATTAATATAGGAACAATATGCACATTGGTGACATTTTCTAGTTGTAGGTACACCCCTGCTCGTACAACTTCTTTCCGACATCATCTTAACATGCTGCCTGTTTTTGTATGTGAAAAACGGTGGAGATTTAAATAAATGACAGATGTTACTATCAACTTGTAACAACTTCCAGTTTCTATTTATAATCTTTTCAATAGCCTTAATATCAGTTGTATAATGCAACACCATATTTGTATTTGGTGTTAATACTCTAGTCATTTTGTTTTCCATTGTGTTGACCGTGCTTGTTACCCCATGTTTAATAATGGGTACATATTTATCCTGTCTCCCAACCCAAACTTCACCTATAATTTTCTCCAATAAATCTATGGGATATCCCCTATCAATAATTTTTTTAATTACTGCAAATTCTTCTAAACAGTCAGAAGAATCAGAAGTGAAACGTGAAGCTCGGATTAGCTGACTCTTAACTACCCCCTTTTTCTGATAAATGGGGTGGCAGCTCATGTAATGCAAATATGTGTTACAAAATGTAGGTTTCCTAAAAATTCTAGTAGCAAGAGTAGCATCACTTTTGTTACAAAATAAAATATCTAGGTAATTCATCACTTTCACATCCTGTTTAAATGAAAACTTCAAAAAGTCAGAACTACTTTGCATAAAATTGAAAAACATTTCTAACTGTTCTCTAGTGCCTGTCCACAAGAAAAATAAATTGTCCAAAAATCTAAATTAGACCAGGTAAAACCTATATAGTGGTAATTTGAACAAAAGTTTCAGTTCCCACCATAACATGACTGTGTTCGCAAACAGGGGGGCACATGCAGCACCTATCGCAACCCCCTGTTTCTGTTTGTAAAATTCACCTTCAAATGTCAAAAAATTGTTACTTAGCACCAGTTCCATGAAAATGCATGTTGTTTCTTTTTCATCATCGTGAAGATCACTATATTTAAAAATTATGTCTCTAAACCAATCCAAGCCAGTTTCTTGTGGGATTACTGTGAAGAGACTGTTCACATCACAAGTCACCAAAATAACATTGTTTGGTATCACCACAGTTTGTAACTTACACAAAAGGTCCCAAGAGTCTTTTAAAATGTGGGGAAATCTATCAAAAAGATGCTTAAATCTCACATCAACATATTTTGCTATGGGTACAGTCACAGACCCCCTTGCTGCAACTATTGGACGTAGCGGTGGGTCTTCTTGATTAGAGTGAATTTTAGGAATCCCAAAATTCTTAGGTAGTAGTGGATTTTCTACCCTCAAATAATCATAGAGGGGTTTGGAAATGGAGTCGAATAACAACAGTTCATCAAGCACAATCTTCACAGACCTGCATGCTAGATTGACTTCGTTCAGGGAAACTACCACATATACTTCAGTGTTGTTAAGCAAATTCATCATACGACCACTATAGTCTTCCGACTCCATAATGACCAATCCCCCTCCCTTATCAGGCTTCATACAACAAATTCCTTTGTTTTGCCTGATTTCATAAAGCAACTGACTCTCATCTTGAGAGAGATTGTAAAATCTACAACGTTTGTTCCCCAACAATTATCTTAATTCCCTTTCACATTGCCTTTCAAAAACATTAATGGCTGGATGCAATGGAGGGTTAAACGTACTGGACCTTTTGAAATCAGCATTTTCTCTTGTTTCTGATCTCCCACCATCATACATAACCCTGAAGTTTGCGACTAAACATTTTTAGATCGAGTATGATGTCCTCTACTCGGGCTCCTTTTGCAGGATTAAATTTAAAACCTTTCAAAAATAGACTGTGATGTTGAGGCCCTATAATCATACTCGAAAAGTTGTAAATGTTGAAATTGTGAAATTAAGTCATTTTTACAGTACCTGATCTATTAATAGTGGAGCATGCTCCTGGAATTGACCCATTTAATTCCGATAATTCTGGCCATTCTTGAAATTGTGGTACCTCCTGCCATTCGTCGGTTGATGCCCTTGTCCCTGCTAATTGTTCACCTGCTTTCTCACTGCTAGTCTCTCCGACCTTTTCGGTCCTGCTTGCTCCAAAGGGGCCTCATCCTGCATTGCCCCTTGTTCATCACCGACAATGGGGTCATATATACCATTCTGAATTCCCCTGGTTGAAAAGGATAATGGATAGACTGTCTTCCTCTGGTATTCGTCGTTATCATGTTTAAGTTTTTTATCTTTTTGCATTGTGATAGCTCCCATTTTGTGCTCAGTGTATTCAAACACTTGACTGAACCTTATTTTGTGATCTTAAAACTGCACATCCACAGTAATGGACTCCACAGTTTTAGCAATCTCCTGTTTATACTCATTCATCCTTCTTTCGTTGTCTTTAATCAATAACCTTGTCAATTCCAGTCCGGTACGATCGAATAACTCAGTAAGCTCAACATGAAAAACTGAGTTTGCTTCAACCCCCTGGGGGTACTTCCAAACTCGTAGTCCTTTAGGTACATGCAATCTCCTCACACTTTCTTCCAAAAAATAATTGTCCAATTGTAATGTTTTGAACTTATACAGTACCTTCTCTAACTGCCCAATCTGTTCTAAAATCATCAGAATTCACCCAGAGTCTGACACAATAGGTTCTGTTAATTGACCACCACCCAAATTGTTGAGCCAAGCATAAACTTTCGGAACTGAAGAGAAGTCTGACATGGTTCCACTCCCACTAACAAAAGCATTGTTGTCACGATAGTTAGTGGTTTTAACAGTTTTACCTTGATTATTTTGACGTACATTACTTAGTCCATTAAGATTATCGTTTAATAAAGTCACAGACTGTGTAAGTTGTTGCAACAAAAGTGTTAACATTTGTTACTTAACCAAGTGAATTTGTTACTTTCAAGATTTTTAGATTAAAACTGTGTTTTAGCCTTCTGGCTGGCTTTGTCATCTTTTTTATTTGAATTCTTTCGCAGCCTGGATACTTGTGGATTATTTTGGTTAATATATATATATATATATATATATATACAATCTATAAAGAATAATAATAATAATAATAATAATAATAATAATACAATCTATTTATTAAGGGCCTTAATTATAAGAATACTTTTAATGGAAACACTATCGTTAAGACCCGAGGAGACTTGGGCATTCAGTCTCAATTGCCAAATCAATTCTTTTTCATCCAACCTCAAGGATGATGGTCCCCCCCTAACATTGTCATCTATTTCATCAATAACAAGAAAGGAAAAATCATGTGTAGGATACTCCTTTGCATACCTAGCTAGGGCATTATTTAAATTAAGCTTACCAATGTGGTATAAGTGTTCATAAATCCTGTTTTTAAGGGGTCGTTCTGTTCTCCCAATGTAAAAGGCAGGACAAACAGAGCAGGAACTTAAGTAAATAACGCCACTTGAATTACAATTAAATCTGCTCCTAATATAATATTTTTGATTATGTATAACCAAAAAAATTTTAGTATTAATATATTTGCACCAACAACATCCTCCACATTTGAGCATGCCGCAGTGCAGTAAGTAGTAATCAGGTGTCCCATTTTCAAGAATAGCTTTAAATTTTTCCCTTTTCTAAATACAATCTTAGGAAAGTTCCCCACACTATTCCTAACCTTGCTATCCTGCAATTTGAAACACCAATTCTTGATAAGAATAGATTTTACCAAAGGTGCATTCAAAGAAAAGGTAGTAATAAAACTTATATTCTCGAGACTTTTATTAAGGGAAAATTTTGAATTATTAACCGTACCAAGCAAATTAATGCTGTCCATGGTTGGCTCACTCAGGTCAATTCCCGATGAACTAATCAACAAGGTATCATCATCTATTCCAGTTCCCATCCCATCCAACAATTCACTTTTACATAATAAAGGTTTAAAAGTTCCCCTCAATCTCTTATGATGGACTTCATGAACTAAATCATTCAAGAGTTTACTAGGATAACCTCACTTGACAAACATTTCTTTCAAAAGGTTACACTCAACTAGGAAATCAACTTCCAAAGACACCAACCTTGCCGCTCGAACCAATTGGCCTTTGACGACCACCCTCTTCTGATAATACAGGTGGGAACTTGAAAAATGAAGGAAGGCATTCGAATAGGTTGGTTTCCTAAATATCCTAGAAATAAACCTTCTATTTATTTTTTCCTTAAACAACATCCAAGTATGAAATCTTATCATCCTGAAAATCCCAAGTAAATTCCAAGAAACATGTAAATTGTGTTGTATGCTCAATAAAGGAGTTAGCTGAAACCTGATCACCCTTCCAAATAATAATAATAATGTTGTCCAAATAATGGGTGCACCATGCTACCCTCTGCTGCAAAATATTATCCTTAAAAAGAAATTTCTTTTCCCAGTAGGCCATCACAGTGTTAGCAAAGGTGTCCCCACAGGGAGAGCCAATGTCAACACCCGTTTTCTGTAAATAAAATTTCCTATCAAAAATAAAGTAATTTTTACTGAGGACCAAATCTAAAAGATAAATAATAAGATCAATGACAGACCCTTCAACATGTGTGTCAAGCAAAAATTCCCTAATCCAATCATAGCCGATGTCCTGAGGTATGACTGTATACAAGTCATAGACATCAACCGTGAGAAAGTTGAAGTCCTCAGAAAAGGGAAGATTATTTATAGCCTCGAGGAATGCCCAAGAGTACTTACAAATCTGGGACTCATCCGAAAGAGCATCCTTCACTTTGGTATCTATAAATTTGGAGCAACCATACATAATGGATTGCCTGCCATCCACAATGGGACAAAAAGGAGGATTAAGCAAGTCCTTGTGGATTTTCGGCAATCCAAACATAATAGGTGTGAATGAGTGGTCAATGTTGAGATAATTATATAAATCAACATCAATAATCTCATCAATAAACGAGTCATTAATAAACCCCCTAACCCGTTGGTAAGCACCATTCATTTAATTTCTGGAAACTTTCACATATGCTTCCCCAGTTAAGAGAATTTTCATTCTCGTAGTATAATCATACTTGTTCATGAAAATCAGCCCTCCCCCCTTATTGGGTTTGATAACACATATGTCAGCAATTTTTAAATCAATAAGGGCATCCCTCTGTAGGGGGGGAGAAATTATACAATTGAGAACCATGCAAAACCTTGTTATTCAAAAGAGACCTAATGTCATTTTCACAGATTTTTTCAAAAAGAAAAATAAAGGTATGCAAAACAGGGTTAAAAACACTAGCAATTCTAAACTCATTAGTTAAGCTCATATTACTACCTAGGAGAACATTAAGATTCAATTTTCTAGTGTAACATTTAAGGTCAATTAAAGTCTTGGCGAAATCACTTCTAACAGTGGGCACAAAAGTAAGCCCTTTTTCTAAAGTCTCAATTAAATTAGGTGAAGGTACAAATCTTAAAATCATTAGTACTATTAACCAAAACTTCAACTGATTTAAAATGTTCAACAGGACAATCCGAGCTAATAGCATTAACAGGAGAATTTTCTACCTAAAAGATTGTGAGTACAGAGCAACTACTTTGCATGTTGAGTACCACAGAGCAGCTCATTTGTGTGTTGAGGAGCACTGCCCCTTTAATTCAGTATTATATATCCTAGTCTAGTATCTAGTCCTAGAAGCACCCTTAGTTAGCCCAGTGTTATCACCTTGTGCACTGAAAACTTGCAGCTCACCTAGTTAATGACTTGATATCATGGATAGGCACTTTCCCAAATTTTCCATACAATGTTTGGTGGATATTGGTATATTGAGACAATTTTTATTTATTTAACATTTGTTTACAGGGAAAGTTTGACTGGGACAGGACCCATTTTCAGTGGAAGCATGAAGAGAAATGGTCCAGATGCATGTCTTTGGAATGTGAGAGCAAACTGGAGCACCTGATGGAAACCCTTGTGAATGCAGGAAGGACATGGTACCCCAGACGAGAATCGAAATGGAGAACATCTTGCTGTGAGGTGACAATGATAACTGCACCACTGCACTGCCCACAGATCCCATCTGAATGTAATTATTTTCTAATGTTCAGTGGAATTTATTAAAATCTTCAAAGAAACAGACTATTTGACAGCTGCATGTAAATAATGTATTTGGAGGCAAAGCTGTTGCATACAAACACTTATAAACAATCTGGTTGTCAGAAACACACATGCTACACCCAAGGTACATAGTTTGCACCCCACATATAGACCTACTTATGCTGAGGCACTTAATTGCAATCAGCCCAAACTATAAAGTCCTCCTAGACATTCCACCTACAAAAATTAATCTTAGCAAACCCAAACACACTCAACAGACACAACACCTAATACTGCACATGTAGCAAAACCCAGGAAGCCTCAACTACCAAGGCTATAAATCAAGAAGATACACTACCCAGGATGCTAGTCATAGGAGACTCAATTGTATAACATATTGATATCTCACTAACCAGGCTGAACAAGGCAAAAATATCAGTCAGTTGCCTAACAGGGGTCAGGGTCTGCCAAGTTATGCATGCACTCAATCCACTGTACCACAGTCACCAGTAGGTTTTAACCATAATCCATGTAGGTATGTATGACCTGTGATGCTTCTCCTTAGACTATATGAAGAGAGACATTATGGAGCTCCTGAACTTTGTATCATTGGTTGGTATGTGCCTAGCACTGAGCAGCATTCTACCTTCAACAAGAATGATGCCAGAATATGAACAAAGATGATTGACTTTAACAATTGGCTTAGTTTTTGGTGTCATTCTAGGGGGATATAATATTTGTCAGCATGGGAGGACAAGGTAAACAATCCACACTGCTTTGCCAAGGATGGTCTGCAACTTTCCCATCTAAACTTTTGAACATTGGATTAAACATTATCTTCCCCCATAGATCCTTTTTTAGGAAACACTAACTGGACAAATGTCCTAACACAGCAAAATCTGCCCAAGGAAATATAAAGGTGTTACTGCTCAGCACGAGGGATTTAAATATGAAGCCCAACTCCTTCTAAGCTCTCCATACCTTAGAGAATGTGGATGCCTGGGTTGTCAACTGGCTCACTGATATAACACACACTGTGAAAGTAGCGGATTCCAAGTCTGACTACCAACCAGTTACAAGTGGTGTCCCACAAGGATCGGTCCTAGGTCCTGTCCTGTTTGGCATCTACTTCTCTGAAGTTCAAGCCAACACAAAGGGACTCTGGTTGACCAAGTTCACAGATGATTTCAAACTGGGAGTCATTATTGATTCTCCAAATGATGTAGACATTCTACAAAAATGCCTCACTGACACCAATGACTGGTGCCAGAACCATGGCCTTAAGCTCAATGGCAAAAAGTGCATTCTCATTTTCTTTGGGAAAAATTCAGTGCGCATGAACTATCACATAGTCGGTAGTCCACTAAACACCAAAGGTGTGATAAGAGACCTGGAGACACAGGTTGACAGCAACCTCTCCTTTGATAACTACATTGCCACTGTAGTCAGAAAGTCCTTCTATGTGGCACATCTCATTACAAAAGGTGTTTCAACCAGGAAGAAAGAGGTCAGAATCCCTCTCTACTCGTCCCTCAGTAGATCTGTTATAGAATACAATGCATCATTTGGTATGTACCTCACTAGACACCTACAACAACTAGAAAGGCCATACCAATACATCACTAAAAGGATCTTAGGCCTTAGACACATGGCCTATACAGACAGACTCAAATAAACCCAGCTTTACTCTATCTCTTATCACCTACTTAGAGGCGATCTCTGCTTGACCTACAAAGACATATCTGATCCAGAGCTGCGAGATGCTACACAAAAAGAAATCCTAATCCCTCCTTTGCCACAGGCTCCAGGGACCTAAACTTTGTTACCACAATAAACAGAACATGCTGGAGGGACAGGTTCCTAACCCAGAGTCTTCCCATACTCTGGAACAAACTTCCCATTCACATCAAGCAGAGCACTTCACCGGCCCTCTTTAAGAGAAATCTTGATGAGTGGATGGGTAATAGGAAGTTCACCCCAGGGATCACTTCAGTGGCTTTGCTTAACAGGGGCACTGGGCACTAACTTTGGGCGGCATAATGCCAGGGAATCTTCTTGGGATAGGTTTATATAGGCTCCAGGGCAGTTAGCCTCGTACACAACCATGAATCTATGAACATATGAACCTTCTCACTTACAGAGACACAGTTGAAAGCCGCCAATAATACACTGAAAGTGCATAGCTTCAATGCTTTCCACACATTTAGACCATCAACTGCACAGACTAGGAGTAGAGGTAGAGGTGACTTGGTGTCCATAAATTACAAGCATTCATCTAGATTTATCACATAGGATAACACACTCGAGTTCTTCCTCATCCAGAATACCATAGATAGAGTCCCATACCATCTATGCCCTAGGAAGCCCATAGTTTATACTTTGACATATTGCAGACATTCACCATTCAACCAAACATCATACTCATGGGGGACTTTAATTGCCTGTCTATAAATTCTGAATCCAATGTAACTCCATATTTGGAAGTGCAGTGATTAGAAGACCTTCTAAACACAAATACCCTGGACCAGTTAGTGCACAGTCCTCCTAGAGGTATAGGACTTGGTATCAGAAAAATGGAAGAATGCTGTACTCCTCCTCTTTCTGGTAAGGTCAGACCATACACCAGTCTTCTTTGAAATAACAATCAATTCTGCAAACCCCAGCAAACCCTGTAACAGTTAGAAACAACTCCATGACAAAATACTTTTTATTAAGCCCTTTAAACCCAGATAACACAGCAGCCCATGTTCATAGGTTTATAGGTAGGTTCATCGGTAGGTACTAGGCTATCAGCCCTAGGGCCTATACAAGCCTAGCCAAAAAGGTACCCTGGCTTTTACCACCGAAGAAAATTATTTTCCTGTGCCTCTGTTGAGCAGAGCCACAAAGGTGATCCCCGGGATGAATTTCCTATTTCCCATCCAATCATCAAGATTTTCCTTGAAGAGTGCTAATGAGGAGCTTTGTTTGCTATAGATAGGTAGTTTGTTCCAGAGTATGGCAAGTCTCTGGGATAGGAATCTATCCCTCCAGCCTGTTCTGTTTATTGTGATGACAAGGTTTAGGTCCCTAGAGCATGTAGCTTGGAGGGATTGGGATTTTTTTAAGTGGAGCATGTCCAACGTCTCTGGATTTGACATAGCTTTGTATGTTAGGCAGAGATCGCCTCTGAGTAGGCAATATGCGACAAAGCAAATCTGGAATTTTTTTAAGACTGTCTGTGTAGGGCATCTGTTTGAGGCCAGTAATCCTCTTTGTGAGGTATTTCTGCAGTCTTTCCAGTTGTTGTAGAGGTCTTGTGAGGTACATACCAAAAGGGACGTTGTACTCTATAATGGGTCTAATGGGTGATGAGTAGAGGGGAACAATGACCTCTTTTTTTTTCCTGGATGAGAAACACTTTGTGATGAGGTGAGCCATGTAGAAGGATTTCCTGACTACTGTGGTGATGTGATTATCAAAGGAGACACTACTGTCCACCTGTGTCCCAAGGTCTCTTATCACACTTTCAGTGTTAAGTAGACTACCACCTATGTGGTAGCTTATGGGTGCAAAGGTTTTGACATCAGGCATCTGTCTCAGTGAGGCCCTTTTGCAGGATGTCCACATCATTAGGAGTTTCAATTATGGCTCCTAGTTTGTAGTCATCTGCGAACTTCATTAGCCAAAGACCTGTGTTAGCCTGTACTTCAAAAAAGTAGATACCAAACAGGGAAGGACCCAGAACTGAACCCTGTGGTACTCCACTTGTCACTGGTCTGAAGTCGGATTTGGAGTCTGCTACTTTCTCAGTGTGGGTTCTGTCAGTGAGCCAGTTGGCAACCCTTGTGACATAGGGATTTATACCTAGTTTAATGAATTTATTTATAATTCCATAGTGGGGGATGGTATCAAAAGCCTTGGCGAGATCTAGATAGGCTATGTGAACCACCTTACCCTTGACTGTGGCTTTGGTGACTGCTCCAAAGAAGTCAGTCAGGTTTAGGAGACATAATCTGCCTTTTACAAACCCTAACTGGGTGGGGTCCAGAGTTTGGAGATTGCCAATGTCTTTGTTTATAAGTTCCATGATGATACGTTCCATGACCTTGCAGACCAGGCTCGTTAGGCTAATGGGCTGGTAGGTCCCGGGGTCCATGGTGGCTCCCCCTTTGTGGAGTGGGATAACCGTCACTGTGTGCCATTCAGTGGGCACAAAGCCTGAGGTGAGGCTATGATTGAAAATGGTGCTTAGGTGGGGTGCCAGTTCATTCTGTAGTTCATGTAGAACGCAGCCTGGAATGTTGACAGGTCCCATGGATGCTGTGTTCTTGGCATTGGAGAGGGTTGTTTTACCTGTGCAGCCGTGATTACAGGAACTTTGCATTCTTCTGGTATAGAGATGGACCCTTTAGAGGGTGGGGGTAAAGTTAGCACTGAACCTATCTGCCAGGATGTTGACAATATCAGTTGGTTCTGTATATTTAGTGACATTGTGCTGTAACTCAGAGCAGATCTGAGGGCTGCTATTGAGATTCTTGACATAGCTATAGAATGCTTTGTGGTTGTCTTTAGAATCAGTGGCGATCTTGTTTTCATAACTAGCTTTGGAGGATTTTCTGAGGGATCTCGGCTTTTTACTATGGCTGACCAAGGACTTCTTCCAGTTATGGGATTTTACTCTTTTTTGCAACAATTTCTTTCTTTTGTTGTAGAGGTTGTTTATGGCAGGGGGCCACCAGATTGGCTTCCTTTTTTTTGGAGGATAGCATCTTGGTTCTGTTAGGGATAGCACAATCCATGCACTCATGTAAGTGCTTATAAAGTGCATTTGTGTAGGATTCAGCAGTTGTACCTCTATTGTCCGTCTGCATGAGTGTCGTGAAGTTTTCCACTTCTGTCTTAAGAAGCGTGAAGTTGGCTATGGAGAAATTTTTTTATGTGGTTTCCCTAATGGGGGGTGGGGTGGGATGTAGGTGTGTAGGCTGATTAGCTTGTGGTCGGATCTTACCAATGAGGAATTGACCTCTGATGTGGAACACCGGTCACCCATGTTGGTAATGACCAGGTCTAGGATATTGCTGCTCCTAGTGGGGGTGTGGATAAGTTGATCCAAGGCGTTGGAATTTATGAATTCCAGAAAACGTTGAACAAAAGAGTTGGTACATGAGTAGCTTTCCCAGTTAATGGTGGGGTAGTTGAAATTGCACATTATTAGGGTGTTGGGTTGTACCGTAATATTTTCCAGTGTATCAAGAAATGAGGAGTGGGAATCCTGGGGCATGGTGGGGGATCTTTAGCAAGTTACAATTTGGATTGCGGTCTTGTCCAGAGTTAGCTGCACTTGAATAATCTCAGATGCATTATGCTGAGCAACTAGCCTGGAGGTGTGGATATCCTTAATGAACATGTCCAAAGACATGCATCTGGAGCATTTCTCCCCGGGCCTCCGCTGAAAACAGGCTCTGTGGAACCTAGTCAGACTTTCCCGGTTAACAAATGATAAATAAAATAAAATAAAATAAATAAAATATGGACATGCCTCCACCTTTAGTGTTTTGGTCCAGGTTAGGTGGCTGAAAGGTGTGGTATGAATTCTAGCCTGGTAATGCAGGGGTGCTCTCTGAAGCCTTGAACCAGGTCTCTGTCACTGCACAGATATCAATGTTCTCCATTTTAAGGACTGCCTTGAGGGAATGCATTTTGAGGTTTATACTTCTAGCACTGAGTAGCATTACCCCCAGATTTTGCTTGCTTGTACCTATTATGGTGGTGAATTTGTCATTTGAACCTTGCCTAAAAAAGGCACTATAGGGGAATTATTCATAGAACCTGTGTGCAGCCATGTCAACTATTGCATAGAGGCTGCATTGCCTACCATAAGGAACCTAAAACTTAGTCAAAAAACAAACCATGTAGGAAGAGTTCAAAATTAAGCAGGTTGTACAACAAAAGAAAAAAATTCATAGCAATAACTAGGAAGTGTAACACCAAAAATGACAAAAACTCTTTCATCAAAGTGAATAGATAGCAAAGAAGATTAATTAATTCCATCCAAGCACATTTTGAAGTAAATATAGCATCCTAGCACAAGGACATACATAATGCCTTCTTTAGCTATGTGCACAGTCTCAAAGGCATCACAAAGCAGTATGGCAAACTGTTGGTAAATAGATCTAGAAGATATAGCAAATCTTCAAGCTGACAAATTAGAGCTCCACTTTTACTTCCCTCTCATCCCAAGCTGCCCTTCAGGAAATACCATTTAACATAATCTGTCCAACTATCAGTAAGGAGCAAGTCTTAAATGTGCACTCTAAGGCCAGGAATATAGCTTAGATGGGCCCCTATAATATCCCAGGATTCCTCCTAAATAGCCTGAAATATGGCCTATCAGGGTCACTCACTATACAGCCATAGGCTTTATACAATGTGAATGGAAAACTGCAGCAGTCATCCTTCTGCACAAGGGCAGACCATCAGTGGAGCCTGGGAACTTCAGACCCATTAGTCTTACTAGTCTGATATCAAAGCCATGGATAAAATATTATTTAAATGATTAACAATGACATAGGAAACCTTTAGTCACTGGATCCAACCCAATCTGATTCTTCTAAAAGGCAGGCCATGCCTAATGGGCCTGATAGACCTCTTTTGAGAAGGTCACCAAGACAATAGATGAGAGCAAAATAGTGCATACAGCCTAACATGACCTAGGCATGGCATTTGATGCAATACCCCACTCAGGAAATGTAAACAAAGTCACAGCATTAGCCATAAACCCCCCAGTGTAACTCTCAGGATAGTCAGCTGGCCCTCAGACAGGACTCAGGAAATTAGAATTGGAGGGACCACATCCACAGAGGCCAGTAATCAGTGGACTCACCCAGGGGTCTGTGCTGAGCATGTTCCTTTTTAGCATCTATTTTCTAAATGTCAAGGGCCTCTGGCTTACCATGTTTGTAGATGATTGCAAGCTAGGAACAATCACAGAAACCCCTAAGATGCTAACATCTTACATGAAGGTCGAACACAGATAAATGACTGATGCCAAAAGTATGGCTTAAAGCTTAATGGCAAGAAATGCATAATAGTACCTTTTGGGAAGGTGGTCACCAAGGCAAACTACCTCATTGATAAAACACTCCTAAAACTGCAGCCTATAGTCAGGGATTTGGGCACTCATATAGAAAGTAACCTGACTTTCAACTAGCATGTGTTTAAGGTTGTAAAAAATCATTCTATGTCACTCAACTGATGAAAGTCATTGATCCACTATAATGCAACTGATTGAAATGCATTGTTAAGGCATTCATCGACAGACCCATCACTGAGTATAACACCATCTTCTTTATGTACCTGACCAGGCATATGCAACAACTGGAACATCCACAGAGGATGCTCACAAAAAGAATACAGGGTATAAACACAATGTCCAATGCAGATCGCCTCAATGCTCTAGCTACATATATGCTCTGTTTCCCCAGGTCTCTTGCTGAGGCCTGATTTATGACTTTCATACAAGGCATCTCTGGATCCCATTTTGATGGAGCTTTTGCATATCTGTAAAACAAACAGCTCTAAAACTACTAGAGCTAAGGATTTAAACTTTTACTGTGACGTAAATAAGACATGCTGTAGGGACAGGTAAAAATCTCAGTGAACCCCCAGTCTCTGGAGTAAGCTTCCCATCCCTGTGAAACAGAGTCCCCCAATCCTATTCAAGTGCAACCTACACTGGTGAATGGGAAACTGAAAATTTACCCCTAGTCTGACACCAACATCACTGATGGACAGAAACAACCATTAAATCATGCCCTAACTAACATACACCTCTTAAAATATTCTCTATGGCACAATAACTACTGGGATAAATTTTGATTGCATGGCTAGGCTTATATAGGCCCTGGTGGTAGTTGACCTAGTATATACCTAAGAACAGCTTTGTTACAGGAATTTAAATAAATAATGCTTGGATAGAAAACATTAACAATGAAGAGAAATGTATATTTAATTCATCCTGTAATATTAACAAAAATGAGTTATGCTGGAGTATTTATATTCCCTGCTCATTTTAAGAGAGATTTTTATAAATATTTTTGGGCATTACTTGGGGATAAAGGCTGAGGTTAATTAAAAGAGGGATTTTGTATAATACTGAAGACAATGGAGAACTGGAAATAATAAATCCCGCTGTATTTCTGGCATATTTGCATTTATATTCAGACACTTAAGAAGGAAAGTTTCATAGCTACATTACTAGAAGTTGGGTGCATATATATTTTTTCAGATTATGGAAGAAGGAAGAAAAAATGAAATATACTACAGGGTAAATGGTGGAGTGTGGTAAGAAAACAAACGGATTGAATGTAACATTTGGAGAAATGTCAGAAAAGAGGTAAGGTATGAAAAATAAAATCATTTGCAGGTATTACTGGAATGATCCTTTGGAAGGGTTATAAGAACTAAGCAAGCAATTACAGAGAGGAGATAGTTTGATAATCAAAGGAAATTTCAGGACTTCTGTGACTAAGTTTAAATAAGGTACTAATAAAAGAAGCAACCAAATGTAAAGAAAATGGACAAAGGAAATGCTATATGTGTTGAGAGCAGGAAACAATGCCCTATTAACTTTTTTTTTTTTCAGAATGTAAAAGGACTAAGAGATTTCCGGAGTGTAATAAAAAGATGTAGAACTGTAAAGGAATGAACAAATTGTGAATGGTGATGATTTTGTATTGATATTATAGATTAGATGATAAAGCAAGAACAAATCAAACAGAAAAAAATGTTTGAAGGTATTTGGTATATGTGGAAAGCACAGGGCAGTGAAGTACTGAGTGATAAGAACAAAGATAACATTGGAATGAAGACGGATGTAACGCTTTGGTTGTGGGTGAGAAGGTGAAGGGATTGAATGTTTTTAAGAACAGATAGAATAAAAACTTAATTTTGTTTGCTATATTAGTTGCCTCCTGTTAGTCACACAGTAATCATTATCACAAAGTATACTTGTTCTTTCAAACTGTACAACCTTTCCTGGAGACCAAAATGCATGCCAGATTGTTTTTTTTCCCATTTCCCAAATAGCTTATCATGATGGGGAGAAGCATATCATATGGCATGCATCTTCTGTCTACATTTCCAACAGATATACCAACCCAGTCGGAAAGCTATGAATGCATAAATGGTATACAGTCAGAACCCTCCGTTTTTTCTTTAACCCCATTGATGCATGAATTCTTTCATCTTGTTCATTCCTCTAAGTCTTCACATTTTAGTTCCACAGATTCAACTACGGCTTTAATTGTAGATGTTCTAAAAAGTGAAGCCTGGAGGATATTGGAGAGATCCTTCAACTGATTGGAACACACTGTTAAGGTATTCTCCATCTCTGTGAGGTGGGCCTCATGCTGCTTAGAAATACCTTTTAATTGTTGGCTAATTTTTAATCAGTTCAGACATAAATTAACCTATCATCTGCCAAAGTATCATGGTTATTTACTTGCTTTGGGTCAGTGCCTATCCTGAAAAAGCAGGATGGTCTCATTCTGTTGAGGCTGCAATAGAATTCTGGCTAAATTAGTTGTATTGGCAAAATTCTATTTTCATTCAGGCCATTTTATCTTGAACTTAGGGTATTTTCACCCTGTGTAATTAAATGTTGATGCCTGTATTCTGCTTATTTGATAGGTATATTTCAAAAATGGGTTGGAGCTAATCCATAAAGCATGCTTTCATATATCCAACCAAGCAGGACGTCTGCTTAATAATGTGTTAGCAAATCATTTCATTTTCTGCTTGAATGCCATTTGTTACAAAAAAAAGACATCGATGTTGTTAATTTTGTTTCAAATGGGACTTGTCAACTCAAAGTGACAAATCCATTTTAATCTACTACAATGACAGTACCAGTTCTGTATCATGGGACATTCAGACAATCAGGTTTTCCACATGCTCCAAGGCTGAGGAATGTCAGCGTTAGTAACTTTAAAGATATTTGGGTGTGGGAGGGTAGGGTATCCCAAGGGGTGTTGGGCCTGCTGCAAAGACACTTTTTTATGTCTTTCATAAAAGTCAACATTTATACTGACAACTTTATTTTTCTGATGTTTCCCTCTATGAGACTAATACATTTTATTGTTTATTATAAACCCTTTGTATAAACATGCATTTATGAAAGTCCACAGTTATTAATGGAAAATAAATATTGATCATTCAGTTTTATAGATTGTGCCATGAGCTTGAAGTATCAGTCTTATCCATCTCCAGTCTTACTCCCATCACTATACTTTTTTTACCACAATTCTCTTCAAGCAAAACTATATATGCATAGATACAATCTTTTTCTTCATTAGTGCTGTAAGTAATATGTAGGTATCAATGCAAACTATGCGATTATATCTGCAGAAACTCGATTGTTGTGTAACTTGCATTCCTGCATTTTATGAGGTCTGGTGTAACTGTGTTTGTATTGTCTTGATATTAAACAGCTATAAGTAATGGACCTTTTCTCCATGGGCCTCAGTGAAAAGGGTCATTTCTTGTCCCCAGTCAGACTATCCCAACTAACAAAGGCTAATACATAATAAATAAATAAATGAATAAACTAAATAAACAAATAAATAAGAAATATGCATATATATTCTGAGTTATAAATTAATGTAGTCAATTATTAATCAAAAATATAAATTCTTCTTTGTATCCAAATTTGGATGAATTTATCATCCCACCACTACATTTATTCACTGCTTACAGAAAAGTCAGAAAACCTTTTGAGTCAACAGACATTGATTTTTACATGAAGACTGTTATTTTAAATAGATATAGAAATGTATAAGTATCAGGATATGCAACAGTTATCTTCACTATTCAATAAACCTGTGTATATCCATTTTTCACATATTGTTGTGACAATTTTGTTGTCAGAAGAGACAGAAACTGAACCACCAGAGGACACCACCTTGATATATTTTTTTCACATACAATACAACCTAATACACTGTTTATTAAGCTGAAGGAATATTTTTCAAGAGAGATATTTATTTGATATTGCACATTTGCTAATGCTTCTGTTATTAGCTGGACTCCTTGCTTGTGAAAGGGTTATTACAGTGTCTTGATATAAACTTCCTCCAGCAGAAGTCTATGTTAACTGATGACAGGTAATTTAGCATCAGTTTGAAACCTTAATGTGCTGTCAGGAAAGTATTCATGTTGCTTCCTGACAATGTCATACTGAGTGATGTGAAGGTATGGAGGGCCAGCATGCTATAATTCATATATATTGTTTTCCTTTATTGCTGTCAGTTGAATATTTTTAGATAATCATCCTGTTATACCATGCAATGCTTCATTGTTTCTCTTCTTTACATAGTTTAATCTTCCTTTGCAATTATATTCCAGCAACTGATATATATGTTATTGGAAGCCAGCAATGTATAATGTAAGCAAATAAGTTCTACTTTTCTTTCCTTTTCCCTTTTATTTCTTTTTTTTTTTGTATAACTGAATGCTAAATACCAAATCACGAAAACAAATAATTAAGTATCTTTAGCTATCCCACATAAAGGTATTTAGCCTATTGCATGGAACATGTCTGCTAGTAAAACAGTGGGAGCTGCTGGCTTTATTTTATCAAAAGTTTAAATGTTTTGGCACCATTGGCATTTCTCTTCAAGTAGGTTATGCAATGTAACTTGTTACATTTTCGAATGTCCAGTGCAATAAAGCTAAACTTGCAGCTACTGAAAAAAAGACAGTCTGTGCAGCTTTTTCATAATATATGTTATTGCTCTTTGTTTTTCTTCTATCAAATTATTCAAATCAGAATGATGAGATTATACTCATCATATGACTAAAATGATTACATTATTTTATGCTTGAGTTGTTTTGCTTTCCTGTCACTGACCAGATCATCTTAAACATTTTTTTTCATGACGGCTGTTCTGCAAGCCTTCTTTATTGTAAGACATCCAAACCCATTGATTACATTTGTCCTTCTGCCGCATAACACTATCTTAATCTCACACATTGATGGCTGGATTCCAAAACAGTGGAACAACACAACACAGGCTGTCCCTTCTTCATAAATGATAAGGTAGGAGAATGTTTAGCGTGGTTTTGTAGTCACTGATTAAAATAATCTCTGCTGCAGGCAGGCCAGCTAAGCATTAGCAATATAAATTGATTCAGAAACATGCTATTTAAATGAATCACATCTATGGAATTTATTGCCCAAGAGACTCTGAAGAGAAAATAAAGACGGTTTAACATACAGTTAAAGATGACAGTCTTGCTGGCATTACACAGGGATTCTGTACTACTCAGTATCAGGTAGTGTCAGTATTAGTGATTTAGCAATACATGCATTATTCCAAATGAGAAAATGCGCTGCTTAAAGTTAAGGAATGTGGAATTTTATATGAGCATGTCCAGCATGCTAGAAAACAAGGAAATACAGGACACACTTGGAACAATCTTCTGGAAGGCCAAGCACGTCAGAACTACTTGGAATAAGTGATTGACAGCCATACATATTTAGCAAGTACTTCATCTATCATGATTTATTCAGTTAATGTTCCAAACCCTAAAGAAACATAACACAACAATACTTTCACACAACCAAAGACCTACAAGTTATAGAAGACAAATAGCTGAGCATGCCCTGCATACCACTTTCTCTGTTCACATTATTATATGTTTGTCTAGTCATCTATCAGTCTGTCTATTTATCTATTTATTTGCAGAGCATTAAAACACAACTAAATAACTCTTATAAAATAATTGAAGGGTCTTCAAAGCTATCCTTACGGACTACATAAAGTACACATCTTCCAATTGATGTGGTCATTTTTTTTTTCTCTTCTTTCTTTTTCTAATGCAGAACACCCAACGGAACAGCTAATCTGCTCCATCAAATTTCTGCAGAAGATTCACCAGCTTGCCTAACCAGTTATTGAACTATATATACCAGTCAATTAAACTAGCAATCAAAATCATCTGAAATAAATCCATTTTAATACAAACCACAATTACTAATCAATTAATTACTAAATATAATTGATTGATTAATGAATTAATTGTTTTATTTGAAAATATTTATTTGCCAGGGTGGTGCACTGATAAAAAGTGGCCAACTGCAGGCACAGTCTTTTTTCCATTATTTCAGTCATCTCCTTTCCTTTGCTTAGATACTTATAGTCTTCTTCTTCTTTTGGCTGCTCCCATTAGGGGTCACCACAGTGGATCATCTGTTTCCATTTCTTCCTGTCCTTTGTATCTTGCTATGTCACACCAACCACCTGCATGTCCTCTCTCACCACATCCATAAACCTTATCTTAGGCCTTCCTCTTTTCCTGTTACCCAGCAGCTTCATCCTTAGCATCTTTTTCCCAATATACTCTGCATCCCTCCTCAGCACATGTCCAAACCAACGTAATCTTGTCTCTCTGGCTTTGTCTCCAAACCTTCCAACCTGGGCTGACCCTCTAATATAGTTATTCCTAATCCTGTCCATCCTCGCCACACTCAGTGCAAATCTTAACATCTTCAACTCTGCCAAGTCCAGCTCTGACTCCTGCTTTTTGTCAATACTACTGTCTCCAACCCATATAACATAGCTGGTCTCACTACCCTCTTGTAGACCTTCCCTTTCACTCTTACTGGTACTCGTCTGTCACAAATCACTCCTGACACTCTTCTCCACCCACTCCATCCTACCTGTACTCACTTCTTCGCCTCTCTTCCACACTCACCATTACTCTGAACTGTTGATCCCAAGTATTTAAACTCATCCACCTTTGCCACATCTACTCCCTGCATCCTCACCATTCCTCTATCCTCCCTCTCATTCACACACATATATTCTGCCTTAGTCCTGCTGACCTTCATTTCTCTTCTCTCTAGAGCATATCTCCACCTCTCCAGGGTCTCCTTCACCTATTCCCTATTCTCACTACAGATCACAATGTCATCTGCAAACATCATAGTCCATGGGGACTCCTGTCTGATCTCGTTTGTCACCCTGTCCATCACCATTGCAAATAAGAAAGGGCTCAGAGCTGATCCTTGTTGTAATCCCACCTCCACCTTAAACGCATCCATCACTCCCACAGCAGACCTCACCGCTGTCACACTACTCTCGTACATATCCTGTCCCACTCTTACATACTTTTCTGACACTCCCGACGTCCTCATACAATACCACAACTCCTCTCTAGGCACCCTGTAATATGTTTTCTTTAAGTCCACAAAGACACAATGCAACACCTTCTGACGTTCTCTGTACTTCTCCATCAATACTCTCAGAGCAAACATTGCATCTGTAGTGCTCTTTCCTGGCATGAAACCATACTGCTGATCACTAATCATCACCTCCCTTCTTGACCTAGCTTCCACTACTCTTTCCCATAACTTCATGCTGTGACTGACCAATTTAATCCCTCTGTAGTTACTAAAGCTCTGCACATTACCCTTATTCTTAAAAATCGGTACCAAAACACTTTTTTTACATTCCTCAGGCATCCTCTCACTTTCCAAGATTTCATTATAAACAATCTAGTTAAAAACTCCACTGCCATTTCACCTGAACACCTCCATGCTTCCACAGGTATGTCATCTGAACCAACAGTCTTTCCATTCTTCATCCTCTTCATGGCTATCCTTACTTCCTCCTTGCGAATCCACTGCACTTCATGATTCACTATCTGCACATCATCCAACCTTCTCTCCCTCTCATTCTCTTCATTCATCAGCCCCTCGAAGTACTCTTTCCATCTGTTCAACACACTCTCCTTGCTTGTGAGTACGTTTCCCTCATTATCCTTTATCACGCTTACCTGCTGCACATCTTCACTAGCTCGGTCCCTCTGTCTAGCCAATTGGTGCAGGTCCTTTTCTGCCTCCTTAGTGTCCAGCCTTTCATACAACTCTTCATACACCTTATCCTTAGCCTTCACTACCTCTCTCTTTGCCATGCACCTCATCTCCTTATACTCCTGTCTACTTTCTTCATCTCTGTGACAATCCTTAAAGTAATATTACTGTAATAATCCACAAAAGACGCACATGTCTACATTATCTGTAATTCAACTAGTATTCTCACAATCAAATTACTCTTACTAAAGACCTATCTATAAATGAAGTTGAACAATAAAGTGGTTTGTTCACCTCAAAGGATTCAAGGTAAAGACACCCAAGTTACTTACCAGTGTATTTTATTTCCTTCCCAGATTCTACTCTTCTGGATTCATATGGACATATGAGGCTTCCCAATACTTGAAATGTAGTCCCTCCTTCCAAGGGACTGCCATGACCATCATTCCCAACAGTGGGGTGGAGAAGAGGAACCAGGCTAAAGCAGTCTTGTTCCAACACTCCCATAGATCATGAAAACCTGGTAGTGACACATGAGATGAACAAGGCTATCTCAACTTCATGACATTTATAAACATGTGAAATACCAAAACACATTATCCAGATCCCCCAAATAAAACACACACACACACACACACACACACACACACACACACACACACACACACACACACACACACACACACACACACACAAACTTGACATAAGACGACCATTATTAATCAATTCTTGACAAAGGTTGCCTATGTCATATGTGATCATTTAATAAAGATTTTTTATTTAAAAATATTAATCACAGCATTTATTAATCACTGAATATATTAATCACAGAATTTATTAACCACAGAATATAATACATACTTCAAGCATGGCAAATTATAGTAAACAGCATCTCCCGCTCACCTCCGTCCCCTTACAATGTAAGCAGCGTTACCCACCCACTCACTTACCCAAACCTCACACTTGAAGCAGCATGAACCGCTCACATTAAGAACCAAAGAAACCCCCTGTAAACTCCAAATGTAACACCAGAGGGGGAAGAGAAGAGGGCCATCCGAGACCCTCTTCTCTGCCAGACCACCCACACACATATGAACCTTTCATATACAGCTGACCAAAGGAGGGTAGAGAGGATGGCAGCAAGTTCACGAAAGCATGTTACTTCCAACCCCACAACTCCAGCATAAGGCTAAGCTAGCTCCTCCCTCTAATTATCTCACTTTATATTAACCATTCCAGTCTTGGGGTACTTCA
Source organism: Protopterus annectens (assembly GCF_019279795.1). Classification (NCBI taxonomy): domain Eukaryota; kingdom Metazoa; phylum Chordata; order Ceratodontiformes; family Protopteridae; genus Protopterus; species Protopterus annectens. The sequence continues at coordinate 736,459,128 of NC_056726.1, read as the reverse complement.
CAACTCATCAACCTTTAGCTTTAAACTCCTCTGTCCTCCTAAGTCTCCCCACCGCCAACCCAACTGCTACTGGCATCTCTGGACAAATAAATTTGTATCCAAACTGCATTCATAATGATGAGAAACCTACACACAAAGAACAATGAATATAATATACACAATCAACCTGTACATCAAGTAAAAGGAGAAGAATAGCAAACTGAAGCAATCACAGTCTCATCTTTTGTGGACAGAAAATGCAGAATTAGTCAGTTTGTATTATGCACACCTGTTAAATCTGTTTAAATATACATTTGCACTGAAATCCAAGGCATCCACTGAAAAAAAAATGAAACATAAATTTATTTTAAGCCAGTACTGCACTTTGTTAACTGTATTTAATTGAATTGCTGCTTCATTTTTGCTGTTTGTGACTAAGTCCAGCTAGCCCACTTCCTTCCCAAGTACCACATTCAGAAAAATCCTGCCACAAAGGATGGGCAGTTTCCCATCATTTATCCTGCCAGCTTAATTAATATGGGCATCTTGAGGAAATGTACCAATTGCTCCATGTATACTGACAACCATTTACTCCTAAAGCAGATTAACACCCTATGTGAGAGATGCAAATACACTGTGGAATCGGAGTCAATTCTCTCACATAAAAACAAACTAGACATCAAACAGGTTGTTAGCACACATGCTTAAGCTCTCATGCAAACTTCACCTCTCATACAAAATAAGATCATGATACATAAACTCATGAATGTGGAGGTACTCACTAAAAGCCTACCAAAAGGACAGAGTCCTACCAAATGCACACCACCCACAAACACCACTAAGCATAAACCACTGCACATATTAGCACATACACCCATGTCTCATAGGTTCATAGGTGGGTACTAGGCTATCTCCCCGAAGGCATTTATAAGCCTAGACAGAATGTGTTGGCTTTCACCCCCCCTTAGATTAGTTCCCTGTGCCTTTGTCCAGCAGAGCCACTGAAGTGATCCCCGGGGTAAACGTTCTGTTTCACATCCACTCGTCAAGGTTTCATTTGAAGAGTGTTAGCGAGGAGCTCGACCTAATGTAGACTGGAATCTTGTTCCAAAGCTTGGGAAGTCTCTGGGACAGGAATATATCCCTCCAGCATGTCCTATTTATTGTTGTGGTGAGGTTTAGATCCCTAGAGCATGTAGCTCGAGAGAATAAGGTTTTCTTCAGGTGCAGCATGTCCATCAATTCTGTGTTGGACATGGCCTTGTATGTTTGTAGCAATGTCAAAACAACAAATTTTCCATTGCAACAAAATCTAATTGAGACAACCTCAGGGTCATGCTGCTAAATGCTAGGAGTTTAAACATGAAAATGCACTCCCTGGAAGCACTCCTCACCTTGGAGGATGCTGACATCTGTGCAGTTAGACACATGCTTCAAGACTGCTGACAGCACCCTGGCCATCCAAAGCTACAATGCCTTCCACATCTTCAGACTTCAAAATGAGCGTGAAGGAACCAAAGTTGGAGGTGTATCCATCTTCATTAAAACCAAATACACTTCGAGACTGGTCAAACAGCATGACTCTCTCAAACTGCTCTATTTCCAATTAACTATTGGGAATGTATCATACCACATCATTTCTAGCTCTAGATTCCCCACCATGAACCAAGATACGCACATTGTCTACCTTTAAATATATATATATATATATATATATATATATATATATATATATATATATATATCCTGACAACACCGACACATCACAACACCGACAACGAAATCACCGATGCCAGAAGATCGACAACTGAGAAGACCGACGGATGAAAACACCGACGCTGAGAACACCGACATGGGAAAAGGCTGTGTAAGTATGCAATAGTGACGGACGTTAGGGTGCGAGTAAGGTAAGTGTGCGATATTGATGGTCTGTAGGGATAGGGGTGGGTTAAGTGAGTTAGGTTAGGTGCGGGTTAGGTAAGTGTGCGGTAGTGATAGTCTTTGGGTTAGGGGCGGGTTAAGTGAGTTAGGGTTAGGGCGCGGGTTAGGTGAGTGTGCGATAGTGACAGTCTTTGGGTTAGGGTGGGTTAAGTGAGTTAGGGTTAGGGCGGGGGTTAGGTAAGTGTGCGGTAGTGATAGTCTTTGGGTTAGGGGTGGGTTAAGTGAGTTAGGGTTAGGGCGCCGGTTAGGTGAGTTTGCGATAGTGACGGACCTTAGGGTTAGGGTTTGGGTTAAGGTTGTAGATAGTTGTGTATGTGAGGTTTAGTGTGGATTTGTAAGGATTTTGGTCTGCTTGTGTTGTGTGTGTGCTTTTTGGACAGGGGATTTATTTTGTTTGTTGAGTGTCGGTATTATGGTGTGTCGGGCATGTGAGGTTTCGTGTTTGTGAACTGTCGGTTATGTGATGTCGGTGATTTCGTTGTCGGTGTTGTGATGTGTCGGTGTTGTCAGGTAGACCCATATAGATATAGATATACATATATATATGTATATATTTTGTGTTCCTTTCCTATGGTTCAAGTTTTCTTCTACAAAGCTCCTAATATTCCCAGCCTTCCTATATAAAGAAGTCTGGGCTTCACCCAAAATGTTTACAAGATGAGGACTTTCTGTTATTATGGCCCAATTCTACTAGATACAATGAAAATCCATAGTATATGTCAGTATGCAGCTGTCTTTTGATTTAATTGTCCACATATTTCTTAAAACGTCTTCCAATGAGTCGGTTTAGTCTGGATGCATTGGTGTTTTTAAGCTCGATGATTGGTTCAAAAATGTTTCTTATTATCATGCAATATTTCACATGTTCTACTAATTATTCCTTTTTTAATGGCAGCTTCTGTTCTAGATTATATTAAAAACTCTACTAGTGCTGGTCTTTCACTAAGGACCCCTCTATTTCTTTCTCTTTACCTATAATCTGTTATCAATCCTTGATAGGGAAGGCAGTCTCTAACCTGCAGTCCAAAAACATTCTTGGCCTCTTCCCATTCTATTATCTTTCCCTTTCTAGTTATTTGCTCCTTTGCCAGTTTTCTGAAATAAATCCCAGCCCCCTCTTTCCTATTATCTGTATCCCTAACCACAATCATCTTTAATGGCAGAATCTCATTTCTCCATTCTCGTGCTGGTTTCGTTGTTAGAACACACCCTGCTATTTTATGAATAGATTATTCTGTTTCAATGGCATCTGTGATGCATAATGTTTGCAACTAAAGTGGTGTCAATGTTTGTTTTTCATTAATATAAATGTAAGATTGCCAATGTCATATGTGATCATTTAGTAAAGATTTTATTGATAAAACAAAAACATTTGGTTCTCGTACCCCTTTGCTAAGAAATCATTTTCCAAATCGTTAAGGTTTCTCAGAAAGGGATCCATCTTTGTGGTTATTCTAGCTAACCTATATCCCTGAGACTTAACCACATTTTAATTTGTTTTGGTGGGATGAAGACTTTTACTGTGGAGTAAGATGCTCACGCTTGTCATTTTTTGGTAAATATCAGAGGAAATTCTGCTGTTGTTAATGTCCTTGGAAATCTGAACTTTGACCATAAAGTTTCCACAGTGGTAAGGAAAGCCTTGTACATAGTGTACCTCATAACCAAGGGCATAGCATCCAGGTAAAGGGATTTTATAACTATACTCAACCCTCATCAGACCACTAATAGAGTATAATGCACCCTTTTGCATTTACCTTACCAGACACCAGCAACAGCTAGAGACACCTCAGAGGTTTCTCACTAATAAAATACAGGTACTCCAAACCATGACCTGAGTGGACAGTTTGAAAGATCTGTCACTTTACTCTCTACCTTATAGGTTGCTGAAAGGTGACTTGTATTTGGCCTATAGGGCAATCTCCAACCCTGTCCTGATGGAAATGCTGCATATCCACAAGTTAAATGGTTCAAAAGTCACTCATTCTCATATCTTTCAACTGTACAGATTTTCACAGAATGTCTAGACTTCTGCATCATATTTTTGGTCTGTTTCTCATAAAAATTGTGTTTTTTGACAAATCACAGGAATGATCTAAGGATTAAAGTCACTAAATAATGAGATGCATTTGAGTTTCAGACTTCATATCCTTCAGAAAATGCAGACCAACATAAATCCTGTTATTCTAGCAATGTTTTAAGTTTATAAGAGCAATATTTAAAATGTGTCCCTATTTTTGGCCCTTTATCCCCTGTTATGTCAGGCTTTGTCCAAAGATCTTGCACTAAGAGGTTGAGAGGTATGCTAGCTCTAAGGATCTCAACCTAGCTTGTGACATTAACAGATCATGCTGGAGAGACAGATATGTCTCCCAGAGGCAGCTACTTCTCTGGAATAGACTCCCTGTTCACATAAAACAGTGCTCCTCACTGAACCTATTCAAACCCAGCCTAGATAACTGGATGAGAGACTGCAAATTCACCCCTGGGGTGGCACCCATGTTTCTCATGGACAGGGGTAGCTGGTGTTGATCACAGACCTGCTCTGTTCATACATTTATTCTGTAAACTACCCAAAAAATAACAAATGGAAATACTTTGGATTAACATGGCTAGGCATGTAAAGGCTCTAGGGCCATTACCCTAGTAACCTCCTATGAACCTATGAACCTATAATGAGACTGGTTAATTTTACTACTAAATAAAATAGAAAACCTGCAATAAAGAATTGCTTATTAGGTAATGCCTTATATAATTTCAGGCATATTAAAGTACTCATAGGATGTATACTGACTTCCACAGAATCTTAATAATTTAAGTTTTCTTTTTTGTGGTTAAATCAAAACATCAGAACAGCTTTACCTATTTGTAAAATGATGGAAGAATATCTGGAACATATCAATTGTTTTATATCAGCTATTACTACTATGCATTTTAGTCAATGCAGGTAATAATTCTTTAAAGCATTTAAAGGCAGTCTGGCAAGCAATTGTTCATAAAACGTAGGCTGTATAAAAAGATATATAAAGTCTAGGAAATCAGAAATGATTAAATCATTGTTTGCAAGTTACATTAGGCTCAAACTACAGTATTGATATGAAAACTTTATAAGAAAACTAGTAGGGGAACACTAGTAAGAGTAAAGCAGAAATATACCAAGAACATCCACGACTATGAAAATTTAAGTTATGATGAAAGATTAAAATATCTGAACTTGTATAGTGTTTCATATACATATTTAAAAACATACATTATTGTGGAATATAGGGCATTTAGAGACAACTTCTTGTGTAAATGGTTGGGGTTATCAATGAGTAGTTGAAAGTTATCAAACAACCTGTGCAAGAGGTTATTTAGGAGTGGGAGATGAATTAACTGTTTTTTGAAAGAACAGCTGATGCATGGAATAGACTACCAACTTATATTAAAGCAAGTACCAGTTTAGATATTTTTTAAGACCACCTTGTATTGTTATTATGGGAAGAATTGTTTTAGTATATTGGCAGACTAGAAAGGCAATATTTCTCATTCCTGAAATATTTGTGTATATGCAAGTATGTTTGTATGTTTGGCAGTTCTACCCAAAATCATCTTTCTAAAATTTTTATCAGGAAAAAATACTTTGATTTTTAATACATTCCCACCTGTACACAACTGAGAAATCCACGTATAGCTTCCCCCATCAGTCCTTCTTGTTATTATAAACTCCACTTTCTTTGGGTAGTAACAAAACTCTTTTTCTCAACCAAGGCTTTCTAACAACTTCAATACACCTGTTAACATAATCAACATATTTTCCAAATATAATAAAAAGCCATCAGTAAATGAATTTATTCTGTTTCTTACTACAGCTTTCATATCTGCTCAAGACGTTTCTTTTCCAAAACAAAGTGGGCAGGAAGAGACATCCTACTTTACACATTACACAGGCTTAATCTAGCTTAGTGTAATAAGTTAGGTTGGCATGGTATCCTGAATAATAAGGAATATTCCTGTATAGTGAGATTGAGAGCTTTATTTTCACCGAGGCTTGATGAGGTGATGCTGTCTCTTTAAATGGGTGGTGATTCTCTAATGGTTCTGTTGCTTGCATATTTAACTGTGCCATTGTTGTTTGGAACTTTAACACTGATGAAGGCATGAAGTTATCAATAATAATAATGTTAAATAAGCTGTTTTGCTGATTTTGAAGTGCTGGCTGCTGCTGTTTGGATAATATTAATTACACCACTCCACAGGTCATCCAAAGACTGAACATCAACAAAGCTTGCTTAATCTATATGAATTATATTTGGCGGAAACAAATTCCAAAAAAAAAAAAAACCACTAAACTGTATAACACACTGATGAAAGAAAGAACTTCAGAGCCGAGTGCCACTCTTGATTAACTTTATTGATATAAAACAAATTAAAAGGTTAAACGCTTTCATCCTCAAGTTTACAGGACTTCTTCAGAAAAAATAATACTAAAACACAAACTCTTTGTATACCCACATCAGGACCAGTTCACAATAAGGTAATTAATACAACTAAATTATCTAATTGGTTAATTAATCAGTCACATACATAACACTGCCTGAATAACCTAACCAACTTGCCTCCTAATACTGTATAAATGAATACCTACCTAACTAATCATAATAACTTTTTAAATTCCAACTGAGATATAAAAAATGCACCAAAAAGCAACAATAAATAACACCCCCCTTAAAAAATGTTTAAAAAAATATATATAATAATACTAGAGGCAAAATCACCCTCTCCCCTTTCACAAGAATAAAAGCCTAAAGAATACATTTAATTCCTCAGAAAATCAGAAAATTAACAGACATCAATAAATTATTAATTTTTCCCCTTATATAAATAAAAAAGGAAGCTTTCATCACATAAAAAATAACAGGCTCTTAACTTTAAAATACTACTTATGGACACATTTTCATGAAGTCCGGGGGTTTGAGTGGCATTAGTTTTTAACTGCCATTTCAACTCAAGAAACTATAAATATTCTTCACTGGGACCCCCTCTATTCCCCAAATTAACCTAATCAATTACACAAAACTTGAAACGGTATGTGGGGTTCAGCTTAATGTGTCTAAACAAGGCATTTTTATTGTCTTTTTTCCTTATATCATAATTATGCTGACACATCCGTTGCCTAATCACCCGTTTAGTTTTCCCAATATAAAATGCTGGACAAAGACCACATAAAGCTAAACAAATCACACTGACTCCCCCGCTGTTACAAGAACCTTTTTGATTTAGGTGGATTTCCCCATAGCCATTTACAAAAACTGAGGCCCCTTCCAGCCCATGTTGGTGCTGATTACAGTTCCCACACCTTGACATCCTACCTCCTTGTCTAAGTAGCCCCGGTGTTTCAAGAATCATCTCAAAACTAAGAACCTTTTTATATACCACTACTTGTTTGATCCCCATAACATCCACATGCTCTGTATTAACTTGAAAAATACTCCAGTTCCTTTCCATAATCTCCTTCAGCCCCTCAAATTGATCAGTATATGTTAATACCATCCCATTTTTAAAACACTCTCCCCATTACTTATCCTCATCCCATTATCACCTACAGTATCAAATTTAGGCCTATTTGGCTGTCCCTAAGGAGGTAAAATGACCAGTTATCCTCTTAACACAAACTTCACTAAAATATTAGATAGAAATTCATCAGGATAACCTCTCCTAAGGAACATCTCCTTCAACTATGACATTTCTCATAAAAATCACTGTCACCTGAAATCAGCTGGGCCAGTCTTACACATTGCCCCTTCACTATGGATTTCTTTTGGTCTTTTGGTGTAGGGGGTGCATACTTTCAAAATGGGGAAATTAATTGGAATAACTGGGTTTGCAATAAATGGAAGAATCAAACCCCTTCTTCTCATAGTTCTTCCTGAGGGAAATATCTAAGAAATGTACCAAGTCTCCCTGAATGTCCTTAGTAAAGACCATAAAATATGTAGTGGTGTGCAAGTAGTCAAAAATAAATGCAGTCTTGCCTCTGTATCATTCCAAAAAAAGATCATATCATCTAAAAACTGCCTATAAAAAAGCAACTAGCCTTAAAGTCAGAGTTAAGCACAAAATTGGTTCCCAATAAGAAAGGACAATCTTAGCAAACATGGAGGCACACGCTGCCCCTATGGCAACTCCAGTTTTCAGCCTAAAGAATTGGCCTTCAAATGGTAGGAAATTATTTTCTAATACAATTTCCATAAATTCTCTTAAGACTTCCAATTTAGCAGATCTTACCATTGTATTGTGCCTCGGGTATTCGTAAAAATCATTCAACCACTATCTTATGTGGAATGACTGAATATAAATCCTGTAAATCGATGATAACAAAAAGGATCCCTTCTCTGAAAAAAATCATCTGAAACCCTACTTAAAAAATCCAAAGAGTCTCTAAGAAGGACTGGATTAGAATCCAAAACAGCCTTATTAAAAACATCGATATATTTAGCAATACAAAAGGTTTTGGGTGCTTTAGTATCCATGATTGGGCACATAAGGGGGGGTCAGAAGCACACTTATGAACCTTAAGGATACCAAAGATCGTAGGAATTTTTGGACTTCCTACATGCACAAAATTATATTCATCAATGGAAATCTTATCATTAAGCACCATATCTTCCAAAATTAAATTTATTTTATGGTATGAAATGTTAAGTTCATTAACAGAGGCCTCCTCATATGTATCAGAATATAACAAACTGAACATTTTATTGGTGTAGTCATTTTTGTCCATTACGACCAGGCCTCCCCCTTTATCGTTTTTCATAATCCTAACCTGCTTGTTGCCCGAAATCACTCTCTCACCAAGAACCTTTCTTGTTTACTAAGGTTATAATCTGTCAGCAAATAACGAGAACTCTTTAAAAAATTCCTGAAATCAAATTCACATAGCTTCTCAAATAATAACAAGTAGGGTTAAGTGGTGGGTTGAATACACTAGGCCTTTTTATACAATTATTAATGCTCCACTCTGTATGGTTACCTTCCTTAAAGTAAAGTGAAAGATTATTTTTTTCCAGTAAATAACTTCACTTGTATTAAAACCTCTTCAATTCTACTTTTTGCACAAAAGTAAAACCCCTTTTGAAAAGATTGGCCCATGTGGAATCACCATTAATACTGCTGTGTAACAATGTTAAAATCACCATAATCATTATGTACCATCTGACAAAAACTCAATTCAGGCCCCTGCTGGTCCTAACTCTCCACCCTCCCATTCATTCCTGTTCCCCCTCTTGGCCTTCCCCTTCCCTGGACTGGGAGATATTTTGCTGTCAATAATTTAATTTCTGTTGAATACATTGGGGCCCCCTGCCCCTGTTCCCCGTTTCCTTTCCATCAGTGAATTATATTTGGCAGCCAATACACTGAGATAAATGTTATCATCTGAACTGTATAAGAAAAAAGATAGTTGACTCTCAAATCCCATCTTCCCCTGGAATAAAATCTCTATTATAGTTACTGATATAAACTTCAGAATCCTCTCTTTCTCTGCTACATTACTGAACATTAACATCAATTCCTGCACTAAAGTAACCCTATTATTCTTCATATATTCAGTTGCAGCCATATCTTTTCTTAGTCCAATACTCCTTTTCAACATGGATCTAGCCATTCTAAAAATATTTCTCCCATCACCTACTCTTTCATTTGGTATTCATGTATTTAAACTCAATGTGCTGTAGTTTTGTCCAGCAAAACTTTCTATGCCTGATATATGGGCAAGATCCATTACTGTATTGAAGTAGATAACAACCTTTAATAAAACTTCCTTCCACTGTTCAATATGCATCTCAGTGTCAGTGCATTCCATTCCAGCTTCCAGCCTTATGATCCTAAATGTTGCTCTTTATGACCTATTTTTCAAATTTTCCATTTTATACTATAAAGATTGTGTCAAGGGAACAGACCATCTCTATTATGCAGTTTTATAACAGCAGATAATATATCTGCTTTAGCCTCCTTTGCTTATATTGCCTCACTAGTGTCATTTCTATATAACCACATAGCCTGCAGCTACATCTGCATAGCTGCCATGTCATCAGCCATAATATCCAGCAATTCTAGAATCAAGTTTAATTTATGCTCCAAGGCACAAGGAACATGCACCTCAGATCTATCAAGGACTGGATGCCTTTGGAAACTGTAATTTAGACTTGTTACAGGTAGCTTATTTAGTACAGTTCAGATATTTACAGTATCAAGGCTGAATCAGGATGGGGTTTATTTTTAGCTGACCTCAGGTTCCACAAAGCCACCCCCTTCTGCACACACACACAGACACACAGACACATGCACACAATTTCCTGTGAATTTTAAAATGAAGTAGTAAGAGTAATTATTTTGCTATTGCAATTAATGTACTAATGAAATAATTACCACAGAAATATCCCACAAATGGGATATTTTTAATTATACAATGGCTGGCCATTAGTATTCAAAAACATGCACGCTGATTTGCTAGCCTAATCAGTGTGCCTGTTGTAAATCCTAGAATATACCAACGGAAAAAGGTCCAGTCATCTGGACTTCTTTCCATTCACATATTCCAAAATTTTTATTTTTTTCAACAAAAATTAAAAAAAAAACTGTAATCCGTACTCCAGACATACCCGAGAGGCAGCATGGAGGAAATACAAAGAAAATCAGGTACGTTATTTAAAACTAAAGACATGTACCTGATTTCCTTTGCATTTCCTCTATTCTTTCTCTCTGTCCTTCTCCTAAAGCAGCCCAAACTTTTTTTAATAATAAAAAAAAAAAAAAAAAGCAAAAACGGAGCAACAGAGACTTTCTTTTCTCCGTTGCTTCCTTTTCAAAGCTTTGATGTACTGGGTATGCATGGGAATGCAAGTCCCATATGCATGCACAGTACATCAAAAGAAAGCAGCAGTATACCACCAGCCACAGAAGAACAGTATGAGGCCGTTATACAAAGATATTGGACAGGATTCACGAAGCCTCTGTGTAAGAGTTACAAGGCTTACACGAAGGCTGCAGTTAAACGGTGTGACGTCAGCATGTCATGCATATGCATGAGGGCATGCTGAATCACACCTAAGGCTAACACGGTCCATGTAAGACATTAGGGGGCGTGTCTGTAGGGCGAGCCCTGCAAACGGATACGCCCCCAGAAGAGTAAAAGTCCCGAAAGTAAACCCCCACGACAGAGTCCATGTAAATGTGAATAAACAAAACACAACACATGCCCCCACAGACTATGAACATAAAATGTATAAATGAACATCTTATATTTTTTTTTATAAGTTGTAAAGATGTATGCCCGTGAGTGTTCTCATTTGCGCGGGCGTGCCCGGCACTTTGCCACCATTAGCAGTCAGTAGAAAAGCATATAAGAACTAAATATGCAAAGTAAGCCAAGAAGCAATAGCGTAGCGGTAGAGATGTTGGCTGAAGAGGAGGCAGTGATGGTTCGAGCCCCCACATCATCAATTTTTATTTTTAGTGAAATAAGCACAAAACAATTACCTGACATATATGTACATATATACAATTATATTTTATGTAAAATGTAATGAAATGGGCCATGTATTTTGAAGAAATGTGAGATAATAAAAAAAAAAAAATGTCAGATGTGTCTATAGCTGGTCTACAGTCTAACAAGTTGAGGATATTTGCCTGTAGGTGAGCAGTGTTTTAACAGGTATAAAATGAGTGCCCGTAGGTGAGCAGTGTTACAACAGGTGTAAAATGAGTGCCCGTAGGTGAGCAGTGGTTTAATAGGTGTAAAATGAGTGCCCGGGATTGAGCAGCGTTTTAACATGCTGAAACTGTGTGCCTGTAGCTGAGTTGAGCGTAATATGCGTGCTGACAGCCAAACCACGTGTAAACCAGCATGATCCATTTGCACGGAGCTGCCTTTACACAGACACACCTCCTAGCCTGTGTAGACAGTCATAAAATATAAAAAGCAATGGCCAGGTTCGAACCCAGGATACCATGCACCATAGTCAAAGTACTGAACCACTAAGCCATGACAGTTGCACTTAGAAATGCAGTAATAGCATATATATAGGAATGAATAGAAAGAGGAGCATGACAAAGCAGGTTTTATGAAGCTGATACAATTCCAAAATGGCCAATCACAGATAGGTGCGGGAAAAACGGCATATATAAGCCCCATAGGCAGGAATACACAGCATAACTGATTGTGGAACCGACTTGCAGCCAGGATGTCAGGTGTAGGAGAGGGTAGTTGCTTCCTAGCACAGAGGTGGGGCGTTGAGGAGTCCAAATATATGGTTTGGCTCCTCGTCCATAATCATGAGGCCCAACTCATGCAGGGCCAGGTCCTGTGGGGAGCATATACGGCTGAGGCGTGGGACCGGTTGGCACATTATCTCACCAGTGCCACAGGAATACCAAGGACTGGTGAGCAGGTCCATCACCACCATGCGGACCTGAAGAGACGGAAGCAGGACCAACTGAACCGTTGGATCCAGCAGGCCCGGCAAATGCCCAACGGCCCACTACTGAGTAAGTTACATGTAATTATTTATGTAAGAAATTAACCTAGCTGATATTATGGAGATGTGTATTCCAATATTACTTCATTTATATTACAGCTGCAGGTGTCTGTTCTGCGAACCGTCGAGCCTATGGTGATAGGCTGGTGCGGTTGCGCCACCAGGCAGGTCAGTAATTCTCTCCCTGTAACTGTAAATAAATATATAAGTATGACAGTTAGCAAAAGAGTGCAGTGTAGTCACTAATTAATAAAATGTGCAAGTAACAGTGTAAGAGAGTTTGCAAGTATTGCTTGATTACAAAAGTGTGATGCAGCCTATAATCCAAACATAAAAATGAAACAAGTCTGAAATAAAGATGTCCCACCTGTAATATAATAGTACATAACCTGCAGCAGGCTGAAAAGTACAGCTGCAGAAGCTGAGTAAAACACATGAGTGAAATATATCCCAGTTGAAATTTTGAAACATGACATAAGTGAGACTGTTGGAAAGGATTGTTATAACTAAAGATAAAACATGTCAATAAAGCCTAGAATTAAGTACCATCCTGAATTGTAAAAATAAAACAAGTGAGAGAGTGTGAGAAAGAGGTATGAATCCACCAATAAAGTAGTAATAACTCCTGAATAAAGTATACTGCAGTCAGTACAGAATTAAATGAATTTGACAGGCAGAACCAAACAGCAACATGTGTTGAAAACAGTACTGAAGCTGGAATGTTTGTCCCAAACTCTGGATATGTTGCTCTCAGTCTGCAATATGCAGATAGTATGGTTGTCTGAAATACCAAACATCCACAGTTGCCAATAGCTATATAAAGCAAATGTAGCAGGATGATGTAGCTGAACAGAGCCAGATATGAATGTGTATGAATAAATATGAAATGTATATTGATGTAGCAGTAACATTCCTATCACCAACCTGAAGTAGTTATCACATAGAAAACTGTAGGCAGACCTGTAGTGTGTGTATATCTGCAGCTAGTAGAAATGTACAGCATATGTATAGGTATTTGAAGTTGTTAATTAAATATTTCTTCACCCTACCCTATAACCACAAATAATGCATTCCATGTGAAATGGGTATGTGCATTCACAATTAACACCCTTGGACATTTGTCCTGTTGGTTCATACATATTTGCATGTATGTTGATGCATCTGCCCTGTTCATACATCCAAACCTGATGGCCCGTTGCCATCAATCAACCCTGCATGTTGTTGGATTGTGTATTGCTGTTCAAATTATGCATGTGTTATGCTTGCTGTTCAATGGCTTGAATTTATGGGTGTTTGGTTAATGGGAATACTAATGCATGCTGTTACAACTAATTGTGAATGGTATTGTACGTTACTAACCCAAACTGTCATAACATAATGCAAAACATAGGACGACAGGGAAGGCGGGTTCCAGTGGACCCACCTCTCCCACCTCAGCTGCCGAGTGCACCTGTCAGTAGTGCCCAGGCTGGACCCTCCTCCGGTGGCCCTGTGCCAACTGCAGGTGGAAGCGCTGCAGGGGATGGGGCTCATCCCCCCTCTGCAAGCGTGGCCGGAGGAGAACATCCACTCACCCTCCATAGTGTCCGGACTGTGGTGCGTAGGGAGATCCAGCACACTGTGCTTGGGCCCCTACGCCAGCTTGAGGCATGGGTGGCACAACTCACAGGTGTGCCTGCTGCCTGGCCTACACAGCCCCCAGCACAGCCCCATCCTGGGCAGTGAAGGCACAGTGGCAACTGCCCATGGGTGGGGATCTCAGTTCCACTGTTGCCATCTGTGGGCTCATGGGCTCGAGATATCCAAACATCCATCCCCGTCAATTATGTAACACACCCCACATGTGTCATACACCGCCCCTGTATGCTTCTTGTTTGTCTTGTCTGTTAACCTCCCCTACCTACCTCCCCAGCTATACCGACTTCCTGTACCTGACATACCACTCTCACCTGAAAAAAAAAAAAAAAGGGCACACTGTACCCACAAAAAAATTACACCCCATACACAGCTGCTCATTTTGTGCACATGTCTGCTGGACATGTAAACTGGCAATTACAATTGGTTGTACAACAAATATTATTGTTGTCCTTACACCTCTCTCAGGGGTGGAAGGTTTCAAATTTCACACCAAATTACAAACATATGCACATCTGTTGCTGATGAAGAAATGGGCAGCTATGGGCCTTTCCTACATCCCTCCTGCAAAACCCGAGCTTATTTCCCTACTGTCCTACCCTCTTTGTGACCCCTTTTTCACCACTTTCCTATCTCCCCATTTTCTTTTCGTTCAAAGAAAATAGCGCAGGTGTGCGCAAGAGTAAGCACTTTTAAGCAGTAGTAAGCGGGTGTGCGCGAAGCTAAGCGGCAGTGTGCATGCGTGACCTCCGCGCAAACCAGCTCTAACCCACTTACAACTGCTTAAAAGTGCCTTAGTCACTCTGAATGTCAAGGCCTGTAGTTTTCTCAGCAGCAAAATAAAATACCTCCCTCAGTCTCGAACCCAGGAAACACGAGTCTGCATGACTTACCACTAAGCCATGAGTGCTATACAAGAACATTGTGCTGAAAGAAATATATCATAAAATAGTAGGAATTAATGTAAAGGGAATATACAAGTCTTGTACACAAAGCATGTCATGTATATTTACTGTCAAATCTAGTGGATTTGTAAAATAGTACTGTGTGCTGAGAAACAGTCATGCTGGTTGGTAGCTACTAGGTAATAATGTCACAGTAGCATCTGGCAAGCCACACACATACTCAGAGCAGGATAAACAATGCCATAGTTGAATAGTTAAGAGTTCAGACATAGCAACTGTGACTGAGTTACAGGGATGTCCCTGATATGAAAACAAATGTCAACTGTGCCTCACTGACACCCTGCCAAATGTACTAACAGTAGGCAGAAAGGTGTAACTACACATTTAGTGGTAACTATGACTGACTGAAGGTATGCACCACCTGCACGGCACAAATGGTGTACTAATACATATGCTTGAAATAACCCACAGTCACAACTGCAAAGTATCAGAATATGTCACTGGAGTAACCCACTGCTATGTACCATTCCATGAGGCTGATAAAAGATGCACCGGAGAGTATCTGAGGCCTGCTCAGTGTAAGTGTCAAGGCCCACACCATGGCCAGACCATACTGCATGCAGTAACACCCTACCATAACAAACACATAGGGAATTGCTGGCCAAACAGATTTAGCAAGCATTACAAACTGTGAATGTAAATGGAAAATAGGAAAGCCATAGCAACACATAACAGGAAAGACACCTAGCAGGCATACAAGGAGTGAATGTAAAGGCCAAATATTGAAGCCATAGCAACAGATTGCAAGAGCCACTGCTATATACCAGTTACACCACAATTCCCACAGGAAAGCACACACACCCATATACACAGTATTACTAGTCGTAAGTGTCAGTTTACATACACACGGAGAACAGGACACTGGAGGAAGGAATACTCAGCTTACAGAACAACATGCATTGCAGTGTCTACAACACAGCCTGAAATATGAGAGACATACCAACCCTTACACTCACAGAACAGTGTCCACAGCAAACCAGCATGGTCCCCACCCTGATAATCTGTAAGGGCTATGCCTACCTAACAGACCTTTTTATAGCACAGGCCTGTAATCACAGTGAGAACTGCAATCACTACACAACAGGCTGCATGCAATTAGTAAATGCTGGCTAACAATTGGTGCAGAGGCCATCACATGGACATGTCCAGACACCTACAAAAGCATCCTGTACTCCCAGTCCACACATGCAATACTGTCATTGCACCCGCTGGAGGTAGAGAGAGAGGGAGAGAGAGAGAGAGAAAAAAAGAAAGAAAGAAAGAGAAAGAAATAAAAAACCTGAAACAACAAAGCAAAGAGGCTGACAGCAGGCCAAGCAACTGCAAGCCTACACAAACAGCTGCAACAAACACAGGTAATGTAAAGTACTACTATAATACTCTACATACTGTGAACCCTCCAGATGTGTTATTGGTCTGTATCTATGTATATGAGGATGTGCATAGGGACAGGGACATACTGAAACTGTCACTGAAGGCTCTACATACATATGTATGTGATGGCAGCTATCTGCACATAGCAATGTAGGTTGTAGTGCAATGTACAAGTAGGTGGTACAGTAATGGGTGTTCAGCAGTACGTTACTGTGTGTATACATATGTGGAACTAAAAAGGAGTATATATATATATATATATATATATATATATATATATATATATATATATAAAACGTGTATATGCATGTATATCGAGATATGTATGTATATATATATATAATATGCATATGTGTATACATAGATAGAGAGGGATGTAGAAATACATAGACAAGATATAGTTTCACAGTGACATAGTTTAGTACTAGGCTATCTGCAGACAGTGTATAGAATAGATTTAGAAACTTGCACCTCTGTATAGTAGTGACACAGTGAAGACCCCCCTACATAATAGCATTAGTTTACTGTGCCTCTGTCTAGTAGTGACACAGAGGAGACCCCTGCTGTAAACCTATGATCTCCCATCCACTTGTCAAGAATGCACATGAAGAGTGTCAGTGAGGGTCTCTGCCTAACATAAACTGGGATCCTGTTCCACAGTATGGGAAGCCTCTTAGTGATGGATCTGTCCCTACAGTATGTCCTATTCATATGTGTGCTGAGGTTTAAATCTGTAGCTGTCATGCTTCTGATGGATTTGGATTGTACAAGGTGGAACATGTCCATCACTACCAGATTGGACATGGCCTACTACATCAGGCACAGATCACCCCTACGTAGGCAGTATGCTATGGAATAGAGCATGAATTACGTTAGTCTGGAAGCATATGACAGTTGTTGCAGACCCTTGATCCTCCTGGTGATGTACTCATGGGGTCCCCCTAGCTGTTGCAAGTGCCAGGTGAGATACATACCAAATGGGGCATAGTACACAGTCATGGGCCTGATAATGGAGGAGTATAGGGGGTACAATGACCCCTTTTGATGTGGATGTGAATCCCTTCATGATAAGGTGGGCAAGGTAGGACGTCCATCCAACCACTTTGGCAACATGGGTGTCAAATGAGAGGTCAGCATTGCACAGTGTCACCAGGTCTCTGATTACTTTGTCTGTACTCAGTGGCTTATTGTCTATGTGATAATATGTAGGTACCTTGTCTGTCCATAAGGGTATGAGTATACATTACGTGGCATGCAGTGTCAGGCCATGACTCTGCCACCAGTTGTTGGTGTCCATGAGGCCTGTCAGTAGGATGTATGTGTCAGCAGGTGTATCGCCTATGGCGCCTAGTATGCAATCATCTTTGAACATTGTCAGCCACTACCCTCCCATGTCTGCTTCCACATCTGAGAATGATATGCCGAACATGAGCAGTCCCAGGACAGAGCCCTGTGGGACACCACATGTGACTGGCTCTGAGTCTGACATGGCACCAGTGAGGTTGACTATAGGGTTTCTATCCGTTAGCTGGTTTTCAACCCATCATGTGACATATGGATTTACATGTCAGCTGTTGATCATGTCTATGATGGCAGAGTGCGGTATTGTGTCGAATGCTGTAGGCAAGTCCAGGTAGGCTGTATGGACTGCTATGCCCTCAGCAATGGCTGTAGTGACTGATTTGAAAAGGTCAACCAGGTTCATAAGGCAGGATCTACCCTCTACAAACCCAAACCGGGTGGGATCAAGTGTCTAAGTCCCCAATGTCTCTGTGTATGGGTACCATAATGATCCTTTCCATAGTGTTGCAGACCAGGCTGGTTAAGCTTATGGGGCGGTAGTTACCAGGGTCTGTAGAGGTGCCTCCTGTGTGGAGTGGGACTACTGTTGCTGTATGCCAGTGTCCAGGTACATATGCTGCAGTAAGGCTACAGCTGAATAGCATGTAATGTGCATGTGTAGCTCCTCTTGCAGTTCACGTAGCATGCAAAATGCAATACCGTTGGGTCCCATTGATGCTGTGTTTACAGCTCCGCTGAGGGTGGTTTCCAGCTGGACATCTGAGATGACAGGGAGGTTACAGTCAGCTGGGATAAGTAATTCCACATGTGTGGGTGAGGGAGGGGAGAAACCTGCACTGAACCTGTCTGCCAGACTGTTGGCATTATCTGTGTGTTCAGTGTAGCGTATGTCACTGTGAACTAACTGTGAACACAACTGAGGGTTCCCACCCAGGTGTGTAACATAGCAGAGGAAGGCCTTGTGGTTATCTGTAGTGACCATAGTGATGTCCCTCTCATTGTTGGCCTTGAATGTTTGTACGACAAAACTTATCTTTCTACTACTGCTGATGAGAGATGCCATAGCTCTATGGAAGTATGCTCTGCCGTGCAGTAGCTACCACCTGTTGTTATACAATTTGTTCAATGCTGGGGTCCACCAGACAGGACGCCTGCCCTTGGTGGAGAGGGTCATGGTTCCATTTGTGATTGCATGATCCATGCATTCTTGGAGATGTCTGTAGAAGCATATGTGAGGGTGTCTGCATAGTGGGAAGTGGATTACACTGGCCCAGTGGGCATTAAGGATACCAACTCAGTTATAAGACGTGTAAAGTCGGCATGTGAGAGGTTTCCCACTGTAGTCTTTTGTGTTGTGGGGGAGGTGGGATATGTATATCCAGGGGGATTAGTCTGTGGTCAGATGTGACTAGTGATGGGTATACTTCCAGTGTGTAGCACATTGTCCCCATGTTTGTGATGATCAGGTCTAGTATATTATCTCCTGTTGTGGGAGAGGTGACTAGCTGTTCCATTGCATTTGACATAGTGAATCCTGGGAACCTTTGGGCTAGGGTGTTTGGGGTAGAATAATGCACCCAGTGTATGTTAGGGTAGTCACACTATCCCAATATGATGGTGTGAG
Organism: Protopterus annectens; assembly: GCF_019279795.1. Classification (NCBI taxonomy): domain Eukaryota; kingdom Metazoa; phylum Chordata; order Ceratodontiformes; family Protopteridae; genus Protopterus; species Protopterus annectens. The sequence continues at coordinate 736,439,791 of NC_056726.1, read as the reverse complement.
GTGGGACATTCATATCCTCCAATGTCTACAGGAAGGCTGACTGTGGTCCCTGAGACTGGGAGGTGGTCTGTAACATGCTACCAGTTGTATAGCAGGTTTACCTACAGTTATCTGCACCTGGATGGTCTGTGATGCTTCATGTGTTGCCACTAACCTGGAGGTGTGTGTGTCCTCCATGAATATGGACACACCCCCTCGCTTTTTGTTTTGTCCCGAGTCCTGGGGCCAAAACACATGATACGGGGTATAGCCTGGTACCGCTGGTGTGCTCTCAGGAGCCTTGAACCAGGTTCTCACTTACTGCACAGACATCGAGATTGGTAGAATATGTACGTACAGATATATGTAATACACACATACATATATAGATATCTGTAGAGACTTATACATATACAGATAGATCTGACTGACAACAGATATGTCTGTATATGACTATCTCTCACTCTCTGTCCCACCCCTCACACTCACACTCACCCTGTGTCTCTCTCTCACTCTCTCCCTCTCTCCCCACATCTATATGTATATATCTACATCTATATATACATATTATATATACATATATACAAACAGATATATATCCATATACAGATATAAATATATCAATGCATATATATACATATATATATATATATATATATATATATATATATATATATATATATATATATATATACATATATAGACTGTGTGAGGCACATGTGTGCAGATGTCTTGCTACAGGTGCCTGGTGTCACAGGCATGGAGTGAACACCAGTGTGGATACTGGAGTACCATACCCCATTCAAAAACACTGACACCAGTAACCACCACATATGTACATACCTGCCCACCACTGCATGTGTCAGGGGGGAACAGGGTCAACAAGTGTACAATAGGCTCCACATCAATATACACAGTGGCACACTAGTCCTGTAATACCTGTACATGGAATGTGTCAGCGGACATGGTGTGTCAGCTATGGACATGTAGGTCACTGTACCCCTCCACACCCCACAATGTCCTACACAGTATGTACCTCCCATGACAGCTACAGATATGGTGAAGGACACAGACATATGCAAGTAACTGTGTCAATGCACTCAAACACCACAGAGCGCACACAGACTACCTACATAGAGGTTACCACTGCTGGATATACATAGTTCGGTCACACCCATGACAGTTGTCTCCCAACCATGGTAACACCTCCAACATCCACAACACAAATTACCTATGTCTGTCATCCTTGTCACTGCAGTATAGAGCACATTTTGGAGGTACGGGACCCTACCCACAGATATGACATACATTCTAGTAGACCACACAGAATTAAGAAGCAAGGCTCCCCATGAGTAGATGTCAGACATACCCCTGCTGAATGTTATGCTGATAGGTAATATGAAATATGAGTCACCCTGTTTAACTGTTTGTAAGGAGCAGGTACGATCATAACACATGTGTCACAAGGGGCAGGGTAGCATAACAGTATGCTGCTGTAGGCCCAGGGCCAAAAGCACACTACCTACCTAGGACACAATGCACACCCATTAACACATTGCAAATGGAATATGTGAGGTGGAATGAGTGTGCTAGTGACTGGGTGCATGTTGTGTACTGGTGTGATTGCTCACCATGACTGTCTGTCTGTCATGGTAGTGTGTGTCCTTGGTGTGAGGCCAGAGACAGGTGTGTGGGGTATTGCGATCAACACATACTACATTGCCATATGTTTTGCAGTGTTACCCTGTATGTCACTGTGGTGTAGGTAGGGTTATGGCAAGTAAGAGTAGTGTGCATTACCAGTGAAATATGTAACGTGCATTGTGTGCAGTGCATGGGCTGATAATGTTCCCCATACAGTACCTTGATTCAAACCCCCAGTGTGAGGTTGTGTATTGTACCTGAAACAGTGCATTGACTGCTGCAGTATACTAGTCTGTTGTATGGAGTTTGCCAGGTACTGTTGCACAGTTGTCGGATGAGCACTGATATCTGGTCATGTGCATGTGTATCCCCCAATAGACAGACAGATGCTATATATGGTGCCTAAGTTATATCACTGCAGTCAAGTATAATGTGTATTATGTGTGCTATAGTCTGTTGACAGATATTGCATGCCATTTTCCCCTTCTCCTTTTCAGGGCCATGGTTCATCAGTGGAACCCAGTCTACTCCGCTGCAGAGGAGGAGGAGATACACCAGAGCCTGGTGCGGGATTTCGCTGTACTCTTTTCCCGCACCAGCCAGAACCAGCAGGAGAGGGCTGCACTGTGGCAAGACCTGGTCCATTGGGTAAATGACATAGGCACACATAACCAGACATATGAGCAGGTACGCCATCACTGCAGTGATTTAATTAGAAATGTCCATCAGCATGCGTCGGATATCCACAGGCAGCAGCTTGCCACAGGTGGTGGGGTGGCTAGACATCCCCCCTCACCAGACTGGAGGGACTACTCCTGAGTGTTGTGGCTCCAGCACAGCAGCAACAACAACAGCATACATGTGTAATGATGGAGGCTGGAGCCACACAGCAGCAGGACACACAGCGTGCAGGTAACATGCCATGTGTATAGTGACCATTCTGTACACTGTTAGGTTATGCATGTGTGGGGTGTGTCCTCGATTTTTAGCTGTAATCTTGGTAATTATTGTGCATTACTGATAACCTCATTATCTGCAGTACACCTGTGGAAGCTAAGTGTTGCACTACTGAACTGTATCATGCCCACAGTATCAATGGCACAGTTGTGCCCACTGATGATAAATGTCTCTTTTCCGCAGGTCCCTCTGGTGTAACAGCAAGGCAGACTATCCATGCTGGTGAGTGTGTAATTCCATTACCTTCACTACTCTGTATACTAATAGAATAATAGGCTGAAGCAGTAGTGCTATGTGTTTGATTGCAGATGTGTTTGTGTCTGTGGGTTGATATCTCATATACTGAGGTGTGTGCATGTGTGCATGTGTGCATGTGCCCATGTGTGCATGTGTGCATGTGTGCATGTGCATGTGTGTGCCCATGTGTGCATGTGTGCATGTGTGCATGTGCCCATATATGCATGTGTGCATGTGCCCATGTGTGCATGTGTGCATGTGCCCATGTGTGCATGTGTGCATGTGTGCATGTGCCCATGTGTGCATGTGCCCATGTGTGCATGTGTGCATGTGCATGTGTGCATGTGCCCATGTGCATGTGTGCATGTGTGCATGTGCCCATGTGTGCATGTGTGCATGTGTGCATGTGCACATCAGTGGTGGCATTGTGCACACATTGTAAACTGTGTTTCCTGTCTTATTCCCACAGGTTCTGGTGCTGCTCTGGTGTCGTGAAGCAGGGAACCTGAATCAGCTGCTGTGGATAGTGATGATGATACCAATGTAATGGCACAGGTAGGTGTGCCAGGGTCCGTCATTGGTTAGCCAATTGACACTACACAGCTGTCGACCCCATCAATGCACACAGTCATCCTGCCAATACATCCTTTGTCACCAATGTCCCTAGGTGATGGACAGGATACAGTGGGCATTGACCAGGGTAATGAGGTACTGGTGGCACATGCATGCCCACACTGCAGCCATGGCCAGGGCCCTGACATGGTACCACACAGGCAGACGTCCATGGGTTCTCGTGGGAGCATCCGTGGGCGTACCGCCCCTATCAGATGTGCCCACAGAGGTCTTTCAACCCCAGCTATGTTTTGGGCTGTAATGCAGGCACAGTCACGTATGGAACGGTACACCAGACAGGGTCTGAGGGAGCTGAGAGCATGTCGCACAGCCATGAGTGACAGTATGCGTGATGTTGCGGCTGCCATCTGCAACTTCACCAAGGTCATTGACAGATGTTGGGGGGACACATTAGATCTGTTCCACAACTATATGTCCATGAGCCAGGGCAATGGTGGATGGTTGAGGCATCGACGTGGCTGTATGCCAGCAACAGCAGCAGCTGGCAGCCGTCGCGGATGACAACAGGGCTGCGGCTGCTCACATAGTGCCAGCAGCAGCTCCAGCAATGCTGGGTCTGTGCTGTCATCGGACCGCCCCAGGAGACCACGTGCACGTGGCGCTGGACAGTCCCAACAGGGACTTGTCTCCAGTCAACAAGCACCTGCTTCTGATGACAGTACCCAGTCTGGCTTGGTACCTGATACAGTCCGTAGCACCCCTGCCAGGCACAGGTACCGTGTCCGTGGCCACAGACAGTGATCTTTATGTCCTGGCAGGTACAGTCTGTGGCTGTCCACAAACACCTGTATATGGCAGCCATGAGGTGGGACTGTGTGCATTCATACACACATGCAAAGTGATAACACCTAGGGCTACTGCATACACGCACACACTGCATCAACATTGCCCCATCTTGTACTGCTGTCCCTCACCAACACACACACACACAGACATGTCAATTGGTTGTATCAGTGGCAGACTCAGGCATACCAGGTACACACCCTGTGCATATGATGAAACTGTGCCACCTCCTGCAATCTGTAAAATTGGTGCAGGAACAGGTTAACATGGTGCTGATGCACAGGGTGACTACATAGACGTATTGTAATAGTATGATGTTGAGAACAGTACAGTGTAATTATAGCATTGTGGGTATATACCAGCATGCCTGATGCAGTTACAGTATGAATGTCATTGTATTGTTTTGTACACCCATAGTAATTACTACAGTGTTCTGTCTGCACATCTTTGCATACTGGTGGTGAGGCTGTGAAGGGATGGCCACCTACATCGGTAGCACAGAGGATACAACAATGTACATATTGATACTCAATGATGGCCATGTCAACTGCGAGTTGCATGCTGTCCACACATGACTCTGCAATGCAGATGTTTCAGGATGTTGATATCTGTGCAGTACTACACAACAGGTTCAGGGCTCACAAGAGCACATTAGCACTACAAGGTCACACCTCATACCATGCATAACAGCACCAAAACACAGAACTAACTATGACAGGAGGGAGAGTGTCCATACATGTCAAGGATACTGTGGTGCCAGGACAGGTAGCATACATCATACTAAGTCTGGAACTGCTGAGTGAGGGCTCTATGTCTGTTATTTGACATGTGTATTATTACAGGTATGAGCACTTGGGTATCAGGCCAGTTATTCAACATTACGAAGGTACGTGGTCTATACACTTGTGGGGGTTGCGGCTGGACCCAGCCCGTCTGACCTGGGAATGTCTGGGTACTGGCTTAGAGTGCCTGCATATATGCACTGTTACATACTGGAAGTCGTACACCTTGTTTGTTGTAGCATAGTCTACATACAGGCCTGCTGACTGTAGCTTTGTTTGTATGCATGTTTGCCTGTTATGTTCCTGAAACACTGATTCCACCTGCAGTGCAGATATACAGTGCCTCTGTGGATCCCTAGTAACATCTGTGTTGCTTACTGTACTGATGTCCATGTGTCACTTGACAGAACGTCACTGTTTGTCCTGTTTGCATGTAGCTTGCCTGTAACACATTGCATATGACTTACCTCACATTTGCTCAAGACAGCATTCATATATGCCAGCACTAACAAATCAGGAGCACTACACCCTCACATAGTCACCTTGAGTACCTTGTTCCCCATTGGCCCTATGTGTCGTTACTTAGTATGGGAGTCACAATGCTATGGTAGCATGTGCAAAGGTCACCTGTCGATCTACTCTCAGGTCCAGTTGGAGAATCTGTGAGTCATGTGGCAATGTTACAGCTGCCTCATGTACACAGACAACCCTCTCCCCTTCCCATACATGTACAACACATGTGAGAGATGCAACCACATAGCCAAACTGGAGGCTAAGCTCTGTTTACACAGCACTGGCATTCCCTGTCAGGTGGAGTGGGATACTACAGTGAATACAGTACCAGTTTCCCATAGACCTGCCACGACCACAATCCAAACACAGACACACACAGGTACATTACTGGGCTCTCAGAATAGCATCCTGCCTGAGCAGCTGACACCTGCAAAGCAAACACACAAGCAAACATTACGCCAGAGCAGAGCACATGCAACACATAGCTCACAAAGCCTGTGTGTCAAACAGTGTCAGGCCATACGGCTAGACAACACACCTGCTATGGTTGTATGAGGTACCTCTATTGACACGTACACAGTGGTCCTGCTCCCAGGCTGAACAAGGTGACAGTCACGCTGAGCTGCCCGTCGGGCACTATGATCCACCACATAACACAAGCAAAGCGGTCACTCCAAGGCATGTAGCAGTATGACTCAGTCATTGTCTGTGCCAGTGTGTATGACGTCTGACGCACCTCCCTGGACTACATGTTAGGGGACATGGAGGGGCTCTCTGAGGTTGTGGCACAGGCTGATATGACCCTGGCTTTGGGTAGCATCTCACCCTCACCATGAATGCTGCCACAATATGTAGACAGGATCATCGGTTTCTGCACTTAACGTATCTTTCAGTGACATCCAAAGGGGATCCAATGCCTGTCAGTGTGGGATTACATGCTGGACATGCCACATTGCTTTGCTTGGGACAGCTTGCACCTGTCACCCATGGGCCGTTGTATATTGGCAGAGGCTGTTGCTACACACATACTGCCTTTGTATGCAAGGCTGACATTACATAGTCACCTACACAGGTATCACACGGGATGGGACACTAATAGCAATGCTATTCAACAGCAGCAGTGTAAACCTCAAGATGCATGCAGTGGAAACTGTCCTTAGCATGGGGTACAGCAATATCCGTGCAGTAACAGACTCCTGGTACAAGGCTCCCAGGTGCACACCATCAGTGCCAGGTCATTCCTGATACTATGCTTGTCATCCCCTACACATGCACCAAAACAGAACAGGGGGGATGTATCCAAAGGCACCTCAGATACACACACCCTCAGTTTGGTGGCACTGCACAAAGCATCAGAGCCTCTCCATATGCAACACACAGTGGGTTAGACTGCCTTCAGGTTCATAGCCTTGCACACATCACACTCCCATACCCAGGAAACCCACTTGGCCTTCCTGACAACACTGGGAATATGACGGTCTCTACACACACCATTATATGGTTGTACTGCAACTACCCAAACATACAGTGTGAGCATTATTCTAGCTGCAAGACCCTATCTGAAGGTGTCTTATCATTCATTCCCTGCATTGCTATGGAACAACTTGTTACCACTCCCACAAGTGGTGACAACATGCTGCACCTGTTCATCACCAACATGTGGACTATATGCTCCAGACCAATCATGTATCCCTCGTTGGTGGGATGACACCATCTACAACCCACACTGTATAGTCACATACCACATGCAACCCCTGCACAGAACACCCCAGTCATACAGTTGTCTGATGCATATTCCATGTATTTACATGAGGCAGGCTTCAGACATGGGAACTCTTGCAGTTCACAGGTACATATGTGTAGGTGGCACACACATACATCATGTGTGCATTGACATTACTGATATAATGTATGTCGTGCAATATTGGGAACAACACCCCACACACATGGACAAACTGTGTGGCAAAAATACACATGGCATTTGTAGGATACAAACCCCTACCTAACTATGCTAGATCACTTGTGAGAGTCGCAGTAGCAGCGTGTACTATTTGCATTACTGGGAGGATTGCTTTCTCCTGCTGTACTTATAGGGTGCTGACATCATCAGTGTTTAGACAGTGGAATATGCAGCATGTTTTGTGTAGTAATAGTTGCCAAAAGGGACATTTCTCATACACATGGAATTGCACACACTACTCACTCATACACAGTCACACACACACTGGGCACTTACAGGATTCAAACCCCTATCTAACTATGTTATGACACTAGTGAGAAATGCATTAGCGGAGCGCGCTATTTTCATTACTGGGGGGATTGTTTTCTCCTGCTGTACTTATAGGGTGCTGACATCATCAGTGTTTAGACAGTGGAATATGCAGCATGTTTTGTGTAGTAATAGTTGCCAAAAGGAACATTTCTCATACACATGGAATTGCACACACTACTCCCCCACACACTGTCACACTGGGCACTTGCAGGATTTAAACCCTTATCTCACTATGTTATGACATTAGTGAGAGACGCATTAGCAGAGCACGCTATTTGCATAAATGGGGGATTGCTTTCTCCTGCTATACTTATAGGGTGCTGACATCATCAGTGTTTAGACAGTGGAATATGCAGACTGTGTTGTGTAGTAATAGTTGCCAAAAGGGACATTTCTCATACACATGGAATTGCACACACTACTCTCCCACACACAGTCACACACACACACTGGGCACTTGCAGGATTTAAACCCCTACTTAACTATGTTATGACACTAGTGAGAGACGCATTAGCAGAGTGTGCTATTTGCATTACTGAGGGGATTGCTTTCTCCTGCTGTACTTATAGGCTGCTGACATCATCAGTGTTTAGACAGTGGAATATGCAGCATGTTTTGTGTAGTAATAGTTGCCAAAAGGGACATTTCTCATACACATGGAATTGCAGACACTACTCCCCCATACACAGTCACACACACACTGGGCACTTGCAGGATTCAAACCCCTACCTAACTATGTTATGACACTAGTGAGAGACGCATTAGCAAAGCGCGCTAGCTGCATTATTGGGGGGATTGCTTTCTCCTGCTGTACTTATAGGGTGCTGACATCATCAGTGTTTAGACAGTGGAATATTCAGCATGTGTTGTGTAGTAATAGTTGCCAAAAGGTACATTTCTCATACACATGGAATTGCACACACTACTCCCCCACACACAGTCACACACACACTGAGTACTTGCAGGATTCAAACCCCTACCTAACTATGTTATGACACTTGTTAAAGACGCAGTAGCGGAGTGCGCTATTCATATTAGTGGGTATAATTTTTGCTCCTGACATATGTATAGTGTGCTGACATCATTATGGATGAAGAGGTATGTACATCTGTTACTATCCATCAGTAAGGGGGAGAGCATATCTATGCATTAACTTTGCACAGGCACAGTGGCCTACTGTACTGCAGAGGCAGATGCCAAATACACTGTGGATAGCCTTCTGTATTCCCTAGGGACAACAGTCAGGTATTGCACTCTATGGCCATATGTTTACCTGTCAGATGCACGTATCTGTTGCTCATACACTGTTTGTGGGTCTTTATTGCCATAGCCTTCCCTATCTCTATAAACAATGTGTGTACTGTGGGAGATGTTTGCATATGAGTGGGATCCAGTACTTTACTTATGTCTCTGTTGTAACTTCACTGTGTGCACTGGGCAGATGTCTGTATTGTGGGAGGTTCCTATGTTAACACATAGAAATGCCAGATATGTGTGTGCAACTGCTGAACTGTGACATGGCCTAAGTGTGTGAGCATGCCCAGTTCACAGTTTGTATGGCTTCTTGACTGCCACATCTCATTTATCTAAGTGTGCGAGCATGCCCAGTGTGACCTTTCCTTATGTTTGGATCTGTGGACCACCACATTTCTGTTTGTGTGTGGATGCCATCTATATATCACATGTACAGTTGACTGTTGGACATCAGGTTGTGTTCTTACTGCCCAACTGCTGTGTCTGAACCTAACAGGCATTATGCTGTGCCTGCAGGGTCACCATGGGATAGTTTGCATATAGTTGTCATCATCCTTTCCTGCTGACCAAACAGTTGTATTGTTGTATAGTGTACTGGTGCAAAACTTTCACTGTGGTGGACAGTATAATCGGTTTCAGTCCTATCACTGCTTGTAATGTTTATAGTGAGCACACCAGACTGGCTGAGGGCCAGTTGTGCAGATATGACCATGTTGCATTGTGTTCAGATATGGATAGCTTAGTACATGATTGTCCGACATTGTTAATGTATTCCACAACTTGTGTGGACAGTGACAAACAATGGCCATGTGCCCTAGTCCATTTGTAATGCTAGTCAGAGAGTGTTTGTCCTTCAACACACATTTACTGGTGTTTGCCATGACATATGTCATGGTTAGTGTGCTGTGTCTCTGTCTACCCATGACATGCAGGTGATATCCAGGGTACACCTGCCATCTCCCATCCAGTCATCATGATTCCTCTGGATGACAGCCACTGAGGGACTCCATGGATATCCTGTAGTGGGAGTTTAGTCGTGCGTGGAGTGAGCTTCTGGGTTATGGACCAATCAGTACAGCATGTCCTGTTTATGTCTGTGCTGGGGTTCAGGCATGTCATCTGCATAGGTCACCAGCATTCAGTGTTTATATGGTGCCAAATGTCCATTGATACCAGGTTGGTCATGGCTCTATACATCAGGCACAGTTCACCTCCAGCCACGCAGTAAGGCACTGTGTGGAGCTGCAGTTACTTTACTCAGGCGACACATGGCATCTGTTACAGCTCTGCGATCCTCCTGGTGGGGTATTTGTGTGGTCATTCCAGTTGCTGCAGGTGTCTGCTATGGTACATCCCTGAAAGGCCATTGTACACAATTGTGAGGCTGCTGATGGATGACTGGAGAGGCACAGTGACCTACCCCAACCAAGCTGTATTTACCTTCATGATTAGGTGGGTATATGATATGTTTCTGTAACCACTACAAACACATGGTTGTCACATGCAGGATATCTATCACCTTGTGTCCCCAGGTCTCTTATTGCTCCTGATGTACTTACTGGGTTAACACCTATGTGGTAATTTCTGGCCATGTACTGTGTTTCCACAGGGGTTGACTATACACTATTCTTCATTTAGCTTGTTGACATGGCTGTGGCACCACTTGTGTGTTTCTATGTGTGCCTTTTGTAGGTTGCTTGTGTCAGCTGGAGGGTCCGATATGGTGGCCAGTTTGTTGTCCTCTGCAAACCTGTTCAGACAGAGTCCTTCCATGTTGGCCTGTACCTATGTGACATATATAGCATACAAGAGGGATCCCAGGACCATGCCTTGTGGGATGCCAGTTGTACCTGGTTTGCAGTCTGCCATGGCTACAGCATGTCTGCCAGGTCAGTTCTGTCCTTGAGCTGGTTTGCAACCCATCTACTTGCATAGGGTTTATAGTTAGGCTGGTGAGCTTATCTGTACCGCCAACTAGGGTATTGTATGGAAGGGTTTAGCAAGGTCCAGATAGGCTGTGTGATCAACATTCCCCTCATCACTGGGCTTGGTGCATGTTTCACATGAGTCAGACATGTGTACAGGTCAGGATCTGCCCAATGACAGCCACACTGGGTAGGGTCCAATGTCTGTAGGTACCCAATCTCGTTATTCATGGGATCCATGATCATCCTCTCCATTACTTTGCCAACCTAGATATTCGGGGTTGAGGGGTGATAGTTTGCAGTATCCATTCAGGCACCCCCTTTATGGTGTGGGACCACTGTTGCTGTACACCACTCTTTGGGTACATATCCTGTGGTAGGACTGATAGTGCACAGTAATGCTATTTGCTGTTCCATTCTTCTTACAGTACTTGTCGGACACAACCCAGGACACCATCTGGTACCATTGATGCTGTGTGCTGTGCTTTGTGGATGCTGGCTGTTACCTCAGCATCTACAATGTCGGGGGGCCAGCACTCTCCTGGGATAGATATTTGGCAGTTAGGTGCTGGTGGGGAGTTTGCAAAGAATCTGATAGGTAGGATGTTGGCAATGTGTGTGGGTTTGGTGTATTGTTTGTGATATTAGAGTGCTGCAGAGCATATCTGTGGATTATCACCATGGTTCCTACCATCAGGTAGGACAGCTGTGTAATAATCCATTGTGTCCTGCACAATTTGTATCATCATAGGTTCATAGGTTCATACTAGGCTATCTGCCCTGGCCTTGTTTGAGCACGGACAGACTGTGTGTGGGTCTCAACACCCCTTGCAATGTGCATATTATGCCCACGTAGGGTTTACTTTCCTAGATGTGACACAGGGATGGCCCCCAGTGTACACCTGCTATCTCCCATGCACTTCAACAGATTTCTCTTGTTGAATTTGTGTGGAGCTCAGCCTATCATGGACTGGGATTCTGTTCCAGAGTGTCCTGAGCCTCTGGGTTATGGATCTGTCCCTCCAGCACATCCTATTAATCTATGTGTAGAGGTTCAGATATCTCACTGTGGCGTGTCTGCTGGATTTGGGGTTTCTGCAGTGGAGCATGTCCATTCATTCTGGATTGGGCATGGCCTTGTACATCAGGCATACATCACCTCTGACTGTGCAGTATGCTTCTGAATTGGGCTGTGGTTTCTTCAGCCAGGCTGCAGATGTCCAATGTTTGGACCCTTTATCCTGTTGGTGGGGTACATTTGGGGTATTTCTGACTGCTGCATGTGTAAGGTAAGGTACATGCGAACCGGGGCATAGTTGTCATGTATGGGCCTGATAAGGGAAGGGTATGGGGGCACAGTGACCTCTGTAGCTCTACATGTGCATCCTTTCATATTAAGGTTGGCAATATAGCAGGTCTTCCTGGCCACCTTGGCAATGTGTGTGTCACATGACAGGTTACCATCAACTTGTATCCCTAGGTCCATGATTACTTCTTCCATACATAATGGATTGCCACCTATGTCATACTTTGTGTGTGCCTTGTTTGGTATTTGTTGGGACATTCATACTCTGAAGTGTCTTCAGGAAGGCTGGCTGGGGTACCTCGGTTTGTGTGTGAGGTCTGTAGCAGGCTTCAAACAGGTACACAGTTTGAGACAGTGTTACTTGCCCGTGGATAGTCCATGCTGCTTCTTGCTGTGGTACCAACCTGGGGGTGTGGTTATTCTTGATAATTACTGGTAGCCACACTCCTATTGTCATGTGTTCCATGTTTTGGAGCTGTAGAGCATGGTATGAGGCATAACCTGGTAGTATTAGGGTGCTCTTCTGGGCCTTGCCCAGGTTTCTGTTACAGAACACATATTACCATTCTCCATGCTGTGGTGGGTTTGGTCTGCATGCACCTTGCAGGTTAGACTTCTGGCATTGGGTAGCATTATGTCCAGGTTATTATCCCTTGTGCTACCTATGTTGGTGGGTTTGTGTTTCCAGACTTACCTATTCCAGGCACAGGGGGGTAACAGCAGCCTTTGCCAGTATCTACACAGCCAGGTGTGCTGGGTGCATGCCATCCCTAGCAGGTGGGGCATCATGTCTTGCTCAGCATGTCAGCCCAGGCTGTCAGCCATGTGTTCTCCCTTGCTAACAGCAATACCTCAGCCAATTATTGTACTTGATCTTGTTGTCTTCATAGTGTGGCATCATGCTTGGTGAGGGTGAGATGTTAGGTTGGGTCTTCATGTTTGCATATACTAGATGGTGTTACATTGCTTAACACATGGCAATCATGCCTCAGGTGGTGCTGCAGGGCTGCCTCTGTTGGATGCACATCCTACACTTCCTGTACATGTTTGAGAGCAGGTTATGTCATGTTAGGCATCCCTGTTACTATATGAGTGAGTCAGAGAGGGGTATCATTCCCAGGGTTCCTACTGAGCCAGTGTATGTGCTATGCGTTGCCTCTTTGCCAAAGCCAGGGCATAATGGGCACACCTCCTTCTGCCTACTGGGACAGGCTCAGGTTGTCCCTCCTCCGAGTCACGCTCTGCCTGTGATGGCCTTGGCAATGGTGGGGGGCTGTTTGTCCCTGCCCTATGCTGGTCCTGCTGCAGCTGTTTTCGCAGGATCATATTATGTAGCATAGCACATACCATGACAATTTGGGTACATGTAGTTGGCAAGTACTGCAAGGCTCCACCAGATGTGTCCAGACACCGGAACCGTGACTTGAGCAGCCCAAACACATGCTCTATTACATTACGTGTTTGTGCATGTGCCTCATTATGGCGTTCCTGTTCAGGTGTGTGTGCGTTTCTGATGGTTGTCATCAGCCACAGCTCCAGTGCATAACCTGCATCTCCCACTAGGTGTCCATGTGGGATGTCCCCATTGGGAAATGTCTAGTACAGCTGTGTCAAATGCCAGATATGGGAATCATGGTAGCTCCCAGGGCAGCCAGCACACACATTCATTATTATGCCCTGGGCATCACACATGACCTGGCAGTTGATGGAGGGGAAGCTCTTGCGGTTAATGTAGGCCCTACCCCGCTCACCGGCTGGTGCTTTGATGCATATACGCATGCAGTCTATTGCACTCACTACCTCAGGGTATTCCGCTATTTGCTGGAAGAGACACATATTGCTGGCCAATACCTCACGGGCATTGGGGAAATATACATGATCACCGACATGTGCTGACATGGCATCCAGGAACTGGTGCAGTACCCTGGAGGCTGATGCCTGTGATATCCCCATCATATCACCAGTTGGTCTCTGGAAGGTACCTGTTGCTAGTATTCTTAGGCCAACACATACCTTGGTTTCCACTGGGATGGGTTCCCCTCTGTTGGTTCTGTGTGTGAGGCGTGGCCTGCACAGCTCGACAATTTGCTGCAGGAGGTCTCTGTCCACTCTATAGCGCCCACTATCTCCAGCTCATGTAACCCCTGGTAGGTGACCCTGGGCCTGTACACTCTTCTCCAGCTCCTCACTGTGGGTTGTCTGGCAGCATTTCCATTGTCACCACCCTCAGCAAGTCTCCTATGTCTCCTTATGACAGCTATGGCAGCCCCTAGCATGTTTGGTCTGAGTGCAGCTTTTTCAGTTTTCACTTCTACTAGCTTACTCCTGTCTTGCAGTGTCTCTTGAGAGAAACATACTGCAATGCTGTTTGCAGTGTTTTAAGTGCTGGGCTGGGCTTGTATTCTGCCTGTGTAATTGCCTGCTTCTAATTGTTTTCACCTGCTACCTCTACAGGTATTCCCTGCTAGTTTCCTACTATTTCTTTTGCTTCCTTTTCCTCTCTGTTTCCTCAGGGGAGCAGCGCATACCAGCGAAAACACATCACAGTGGCTACCACGCGCACACATGCTTACACGGACTAGAATCTGCTTATTCGGGTTAAAATGCGCACACCAGCAAACAGGTTTACAGATCTTTAAACAGGCTCCTACATGCTTACTCTGGCTTACACGAAGCACTCTGTATTACTTGCTCCCAGCTGCCAAGACATCGCCAAGATGCACGTACAGCAAGAAACTTTGGTGTTGGCCACAGTGTACACCTTCCATTTCTTGACTTTCCCATGCTTATCTGTTGACACTCCTCTTTTTCTGCTGTGTGATTGATATGTTTCACATACCACTTTGCTCCAATGAGCTTGCTTTCTTCCTGACATTCCCCCCTGTGATGTCACCTATCTCCTACTCTGTTACTCCCCCTTATCTAACTCTTACACTACATGGACTGTGCTCATTTGCTATGTGACAGTGTGATTCACTATCCTACCATTCATTTACATAGGATTGCCTACTAATGCTTAGTTACATGTCTTACACTCAGCTTCCCCCCTTAGCAACCACTAGACAGTGGCCATGTTGTTTTTGGTCTGCTAGTCCCTGCATTGCAAATCCATGCATTACATAAAACCCACATTTGTGGGTTTCTAACCTTCATTTTTCAGTTTTATATAGCGCAGCCCGTTTGTGCGGGCTGCGCGCTTAAACATCGCCGATCTCCGAAAAAAAAAACTCTTTTTTTTCATGTTTGCATCGGTTTACCATGCCAATAGCCACATATTTGGCCATTGGCATGCTGTCTGTAACATTTGCACAGTTTATTTGTAGCTGTCATGGCTCCGTTGTGTTACTTGCAGTAACGTACTCAGTTGTCAACTGAGTACATTTCTGCAACTAACACGACTCTTAAACAGGCTGGTTTCAGCTTCGTGGATCGCTAATCTACCTCATTTGTATGCCTTTCGGCTGCAAGTGGGGTGATTAGCATATCTACGCCCTGCCCATGTAAGAGTCATTTTATCTTTCTCTTACACTGGATTTCGGGCTGTTCCTGGATCGCGATGGCTGCATGGAGTCTTACACGGCTCTTAGACTCAGTGCAAGCCATCATGAATCCTGCCCATTATTTAAGAAAAGTAAGTATTTTTTTCTTAAATAATGTCATTGTATAATAGCAATAACTGACTCCGTGGTTGTGGTATATTATAATTTACCCATGGTTGGCTTCATTTAATCACTCGGGCTTTGCCCTCATGATTAAACCACACCAACTGGGTAAATCTTCAATATACCACAGCACGTTGTCAGTTATTGCTTAAATACAAATTGAATCAACTGTAAAGTAAGCAAAAATGTGCTTAAAATTGAACAGACTTGTTACCATGGCTGTTAGATATCACTGTAGGTAAAACGTTTTCCCAGTATCCACAGATAGAGTTTACAGGTAAAATGGTTGCATGAGCATCAGCATGTTGAATTACATTTTTCAAAACATTGGAATCATTTGTTACATGATTTATAATATTATTGTCATTTAGAAGATTGAATGGTAGGTTGTTAAAGAATAATATAAACAATAAAAGGCTGAGAACCATGCTTGAGGACACCATTAATAGTTAGTCCTGGTTCAGAGAAGGAGTTGTTTGCCAAAAAATAATAAATTTGTGTCTGAGACAAGATGAAACCACTCTACAACTACATGAGTAAAGAGCAAGTGGTGGTCAGAGTGGTGGTCAACTGTCACAAATTATACTTAAGATAAAACTGGCACTTGATAACTCACCATTTTCCAAACTGTTGCATATATGATAAGTGACAGCATACAGAACAAAACTGTAATGTAATTAGGCTGGAATCCATGTTGTTTATCAGGAATAATATCATATGTTTATACATATCACAGTACATTTTTTTTCTTTTTTATGAGCGGACAGATATGTGCATTTGGTCAGTAACTGCTGACAGATATGGGTGCCTTAACTGAGATTGAAGATGTGGCCTAATGGGTTACAGAGCATAGCAGAATCTAATCTGGGGCCAGATTATGAAAGACTTGCTTTAGGTGCAAGTGGCTTGTTTTAAGTAGAAATGATTTACTTCAGTGTGAGTCGTGTCTATAAAGCAGGCTTACCCTGGAGTATGTCACTTAAGGGCTTTCTGACATCCTGTATTTTTACTCCTGGCAAGCATAATAATATTTGCTGTTTGTTATCCTCTATATAAATATGAGTTCCTTTAATAACTGAATTTCTAATTACTCGTGCATCATTTCTGGCCTGATCTGGAGAATCTCCCTCTAATTCAGAAATGTCTGATCTTTCCTTTGTCACAAATGAATAATCTGTATGCATCATCCTTGGTCTTATTAATGTCACTGTTTTCAGTGCCTACACCATTTGGAAATATACAATTGGTTCATAGGTTAGTACTAGGCTAACTGCCCTTGCAAGCCATTTTAAGCCTAGTCAATTATCCCTTGTGAGACTCAAACCCTGTACCTTGTGTTTGTAAGGCAAACACCTTAACCATTAGGCCACCCTCCCAACCAAAAATATGCATCTTTAATCTGTTAAGCTTTTTGCCAATGGTGAGAATCAAACCCTGCACTTTGTGTTTGAAAGGCATACACCTTAACCACTGCACCATTGGCCTTTTATCTAAAATGCATCTGTACTGTATTTATATTTCCACACTATTAAGAATACTCTCAACTTCAGTCTTTCTTCCCTCTGTTTTTATATTAATGTTCTTTAATCTGTCCAAATTCAATTTAGATTACTTTCATTATGCCTGCCCCTTACTTCTTTTTTCTACCCTGACTTTTGACACAGTGATGCAGTTTCCTTCTTTTAAGAATGTTTGTATTAATTTCACATGTTTATAATACATTCACAGAAAGGAAGAAATTTAGCATCACATATTGTTATACAATTATAGAAATACATTGAATTATCAAGGTAATCTTACACAATTAACACATTAAGTGTCTTGGTATTTCGATAGAAACATTTCAAGGTTTTCACAACCACCTAAAGTCTTAGTATGATTTACGGATCTTATTCTGATCACTTCTTTTTCAGTTTTACAAAATATTGCTGTTAAATTTAAAAATTCTTTGAATATAGAAACTGAGTTGATTTCCAATTTTTGTAATAACTTTTCTAGCAACTGCTAAGAGGCCCAAAAAGT
This sequence comes from Protopterus annectens, assembly GCF_019279795.1. Lineage (NCBI taxonomy): Eukaryota > Metazoa > Chordata > Ceratodontiformes > Protopteridae > Protopterus > Protopterus annectens. The sequence goes on along the minus strand of NC_056726.1, from coordinate 736,421,822 downwards.
ATGCAGTTTCTGTAGACTAAATATTTTGTGAACAGTGTTACCATTTCCTATAATTTGATTATTACATATCAAGGTACCTTTTCTGTTAGTATTAGTCAGTTTATTTTTCTACTTCATTATTTGTTGTGGATTTCTCCCCTTCTTTCTGTTTTTTTTCCTAAATATTTTGAATCCTCAGACCGCTGTATACTTGGATTCTGAATTCTAAAGCTATCATCTATATCATCAAGGTTAATAGGGGCTGAGTGATGCTTACAAGCAGAGAAATCTTCATTTCCAAAATTAGTTCTATTTATACTTTACTAAATATTATTCATCTCATTAAACCAGTCATTAATATATGTGATAAGTGTTTTCTAAGCCTTAAAACTTTCACAGGCAATATCATCATGTACCCCATGCAAAATAGGTGCTAGAAATAAACAGCCAATAGGGCACTGACCAGGTAAATGAGTGAAATGTCTAGACCTACTTGACTGAGTCTTGACACACAGAGACAGAATGTCCAACAAATGGGATTACACATATTAGGTCTGAGATTGCCATTTCTTGGTTATTCTGTTTTGTCCAAGGAATGGAATTGGTATGTATAAATTTGGGGGTTATGCATGCTAGAAAGAGAGAATCAATGCTGGAGATGCACTCTTCTCCAAGTTTTTTTTTTTTTTTGATTGTTGTCAGTTGGCATTTCAACTGTTGACATTTAAATAGGAAGCTGCAACCACACTGTGACTATTACTATAATACCACCCTAAATTTATCCTAGACTGTAAAAATCTTGCCTAACCCCCAATTCTTGACCATGCTAATCAAACAGAAAATTTTGGAAAACAAGCTTATTGCAGACATAATTCTGACAGAGGAAGGTGAAAAACCCTCATAACAAATGTAAGCTAAATAACACAAAACAAAGTACCAGATCCAGTACTTTTCTTTATTAGTCAAAGCATTATAAAATTGAATGGAATGTTAACAGCTGTTGTCTTCTTTGTATTAATAGACCATGATTTAAAAAACATGATATATGTCAATCTTCTCCAATTAACCATTCTTTCTCAGGGATAAAGGTGGAAACCTGTTTTGCTTTAGGAGCAAAGTGACTGCAAGCATACCTCTCAACCTGTAAACATCAAAAATGTGGGCAAAGGCACATGAAAAATAGGTACAAATCTGTACCCTGATTAACATTAAATTTGCATACATAATGATGTAACCCCACCCACTTCAGTGGAATTGTGGGATACCAACTCTCAAACCCAAACTGAAGAACAGACAACCAAAATACGTCCCCAGCCCTGACACTGTAGTAAATGGTAACCATTTTTTAAATGTGTAGCAATGATGTTCACTGGGAAGGGAGAAGATGATGAACCTTAGGATTTTGTTTTTGGTGACTTATAGTATGCGGGCTTTGTGGTAAAAATAGAGCATTTAATGGTAGGCAATATTCTAATCTTAGCAAAAGAATATTATAGTTTGCTAGGACCTCTAAAATTCTTTCTCCATGGCTTACTGATCAGTGGGCATAGCTTGAGTTTGTGCTGCCTGGGGCTGTCTTTGAGTTTGCGACCGTTCCCCCTCACAAAATCATGGTTGAATAGGGCCCCCATACACAGCCCTCCCCCTGCAGCCATTCCAATTTCCCATTACTTGGCTATTTCACCCTATTTACCATAAACACTATAATGTGCATACTGATTTACTTCTACAATTATTATTTGGATTTCATTTAAAACTTTTATTTTAGATTTTATAGCACAAACACTAATAGACATCTGCTAAACAAAGCAATACAGT
>NC_056726.1:736380734-736419525 GCF_019279795.1 Protopterus annectens | reverse complement strand
AACCCAGTGTACAGAGTGGTACTATAACCCTGTGTATAGAGTGGTGCTATAACTCTGTTTATAGTGTGGTACTATAACCCTGTGTACAGAGTGGTACTATAACACTGTGATAGAGTGATAATATAACCTTGTTTAAAGAGTGGTATTATAACACTCTGACAGTGTGGTACTATAACTTCCTTTGACCTGAATGCTGTTCCCTTACTTATAGTTTACACAATGTGGAATGATTTTCTTACTACTTTGGCTATGTGTTGGTCAAAGTCCAGATTCCTGTTTACATATGTTCCCAGATGTCTAACTACTGGGTTCACTCTTAAGCGTGTCTTTTCAGTGGAGTAATTTGCTTGGGTAGACGTTTTTACCAAATGGTACTATAATGCATTTCTTTGCATTGAGTTTTTATCAGTGGTTTTGGCAGTCATTTGTATGCATTAGACCCTCTTGCAGAATGTTGGTGTCATGAGGGAATTTATGATATCTTCCAAATTGCAGTCATCTGTGAACTTGGTGATCCAGAGGCCCTTGACGTTATTCTTTACCTCCAAGATGTAGATGCAAAACAAGAGTGGACCAAGCCTTGTGGTTCTCTGCTAGTGAATTGCCTGTTGGTGGAGGTGGTCTCACCAATCCTGATGGTTTCTATCTGTGAGCCAGCTGGCAAGCCAGTAAATTATGTATGTTTTTTTTCCTAGTTCGGTGAGTTTATCCACAATTCCTAAGTGGGGTATTGTATCAAATGCCTTAGCCATATCTAGGTAGGCAGTATGCACCATTTTCCAATCATCCATTGCGTTGGTTAACTTCTGAAAGAAGTCTACCATGTTATGCAGCCACCATTTTCCAGACATCTATTGCTTTGGTAATGTTCTCAAAGAAGTCTACCAGGTTATGTAGGCATGACCTTCCCTTTACAAAACCAAACTGGGATGGGTCCAGTGTCTGTACGGTGCCAATGTCTTTGTTGATCATTTCCATAATTTATCCCATGGGCTATGATGTTTACAGATGACATTGTGATCTGTAGTGAGAGTAGGGAACAGGTGGAGGAGATCCTGGAGAGTTGGAGATATGCTCTAGAGAAAAGAGAAATGAAGGTTCGCAGGACTAAGACAGAATATATGTGAGTGAATGAGAGGGAGGATAGAGTAATGGTGAGGATGCAAGGAGTAGAGGTGGCGAAGGTGGATGAGTTTAAGTACTTGGGATTAACAGTACAGAGTAATGGTGAGTGTGGAAGAGAGGTGAAGAAGAGAGTACAGGCAGGATGGAGTGGGTGGAGAAGAGTGTCAGGAGTGATTTGTGACAGACGAGTACCAGTAAGAGTAAAAGGGAAGGTCTACAAGAGGGTAGTGATACCAGCTATGTTATATGGATTGGAGATAGTGGCATTGACAAAAAGGCAGTAGTCAGAGCTTGATGTGGCAGAGTTGAAGATGTTAAGATTTGCACTGGGTGTGATGAGGATGGACAGGATTAGGAATAAGTATATTACAGGGTCAGCCCAGGATGGAAGGTTTGGAGAATAAGCCAGAGAGTCAAGATTACGTTGATTTGGACATGTGCTGAGGAGGGATGCAGAGTATATTGGGAAAAAGATGCTAAGGATGAAGCTGCCAGGTAACAGGAAAAGAGGGAGGCCTAAGATAAGGTTTATGGATGTGGTGAGAGAGGACATGCAGGTGGTTGGTGTGACAGAGCAAGATGCAGAGGACAGGAAGATATAGAAACAGTTGATCTGCTGTGGTGACCCCTAATTGGAGCAGCCGAAAGAAGAAGAAGAAGATCCTATGGCTTTGCATGTTAGAGCAGTCAGCCTAATGGATCTGTAGTTTCCAGGGGTGGTTGATGCCCCACCCTTGTGCAGGAAGATAACAATTGCCATCCTCCATTCACTTAGTACACAGTAGACTATGAGGCTCCAGTTGAAAAATGACTCAAGTGGTCCTGATAGGTAATTTTTCAGGCTATTTGGGAGGCAATCTGGGATATTGTTGGGCCCCAGTGAGGCTGTGTTTTTGGCCTTAATAATTGCATTAGCATAATGTTTTTTTTTTTATTCATTCTTGTGGATTTGTCCATTTAAAACTAGTTAAACCACTAGCCACATATCAGTATTTTCTGTTCTTTTAGCTCTAAAATCCACTGCATTTCCTGAGGAAACTGTCATTTCTTCTACTTCTCAGCTAGTTCACTCCAGCTCTATTCTCTGGATCACTTTGCCTATCAACTTCAGTAAATCATGTGCTGGTAATCCAACTCCTTCTAATCCTTTTACAATAAATTCCACAGTTCCAATAATTTCAGACAGTTCTTGATCTGCTTCTTCCAAAACACACTGCTCCAACTCTTATGGCATTCTCCAACTTGAATAGCGCACAGTAACATCAACAGCAACCCTCTACTACCACCTAGATGTTCTTCATCTCACATTGCTGTAGTCCTTACACTTGGGTAGTCCGCTGTCCTCGGTCGGCCCGAATATCAAAGTATAAGGCTGACGTCGGTCAGGGCGCATTTATCTGACGTCAGGACGTCAGGGTACAAATGCGCATGACCGGCGTCATATCCTCAGTCTTTTTTGCCGCATGGTCCGATGCAGAAGCAGTATTGCAAGTGCCGGTTGGCTTTCTGAGATTTTTTCGATTTAGAAGTTTCAGACCGAGTTCAAAGTTGGCTAAGTACCCCGTTGGGGAATATTTTTGTTTTTTCTTGCCTCAGTCATTTACCGGATGTCAGAAAAAGTTAATAATTGTATTTCTTGTGGGAAACAAATACCGCATAGAGATTATCATACTTTGTGTATTCCTTGCTTAGGGCCTGAGCACGACGTTGTTGGCTGTCGCTCTTGTGCTAGATTTAATAAACGCACTATTAAGAGAAGGTTGGATTGTGCAAGGTTAGTCTTTGGGAAGCGGTGCAACTATAAAATGCCGTCGGATGCTCCGACGCCCGCTTCTTCAAAGAAGCGCAAGGACAAGGCAGTTAAGCCTAGACTAGACGAACCGTCTGTACCAGACGCCAGTTCTTTAGAGGTGTCGGTGGAGCCGGTGGCTCCACCGGAGGTTTCTTTGTGTTCCCAGGGTGAGACCTTATTGTTACAAGATGTGGCCTCTCAGGAGACTAGTCAGGCTGAGGGGGCTTCTCTTGTTACTATACTCCCCTCCCTTCCTAAGGTGGCTAGGCCCTCTCCTTCTGTTTCAAAGGCTTCCCCCAGGGGCAGGCCAGGTTTAGCTTCAGTTGGTGTTACCCTAGCTCTTCGGGTACTGTGCCCAAGAAGCATATGCTTAAAATGGCAGAAGATTTGATTACTTTGATTAGGGGTTCTATGCCCCCTCCTGATAAGAGGCCTAGGGTGGAGCCTGAGCTGGGGGGCTTTGAGCAGGCTTCAGATGTTTCAGAGTCTTCGGCTGAAGGCTTACAGGAGTACTCTCCTTATTCTGATTCTGATGTGGATGATTCTACTCCTTCTGCTACTCCTCCTGAGGATTTTTCTTTTTCAGAGACTCTTCATTCCATGAGGGAGCATTTTAAGTGAGAAGGTCAGGACTTCTCTGATTCCAGGAAAAGGCTTAGGGAATTTCTGTTTTTACCCCAGCATAGGCCTTTAGCTATACCTCCTGTTTTGGATGTAGTGGAAGATGTTTTTACAGAAGCCTCTCTTAATCCTGATTCTTTGCCTCCTGCTCCTGTTGAGCCGGATAGGTATTACAGGGTGCCTGAAGCTCATAAGTATCTTTTTAGGAGTCCTAGGGCAGACCCAGAAACTGTTAGCCAGGGGCCTAAAGGTGTTAAGGCTTCTGTTGTTAAGAATCCAGTTCCTGCAGACAAGGAGGCTAGGGCCTTGGATAGATGGGGAAAGAAAGTCTATACTTCTTCCACTCTTGCTATGAGGGCTCTGAATTGCCAGTTTCACATGTTGAAATACCAAAATTATCTCCTTTCACTATTGAAGTCTAAAGTTGATGCTCTGGCGGTTGGTATTGATTGTAAGGAGTTGCAGGATTTAGTGCATGTTTCTGAACAGGTGGGTAAGCATTCTTTGCAATGTGGTTTTGATACTATACAGGCCTCGTCTAGGGTGGCTGCCACTGGGTCAGTTCTTCGCAGGCACGCCTGGCTGAGGGATCAGAATTTGTCTGAACATGTTAAAACAAGGATTTTAGATGCTCCTTTACAATCTGACGTGTTGTTTGGTCCTCCTGTTGAGACAGTTTTAAAGACAATGGAAGACAAGGCTAAGTCTATGCAGACTGTTAAAGATTTTTTGCAGGTCCAGCCTCCAAAGTTTAGTAGAAATTGACCTACTAAGGGGTGGACGTATCCTTCTTATGATTCACAGTCTAGGGGTAGATCTAGACGTGGTAAGGGCAGAGCCCAGGGGCTCTTTCAGGCCTAGAACAGGGAGTTCTCCTGCACAGGCTTCGGGTGAGGGCAGGGGTCAGTCCTTTCGTAAGCAGACCCAATGACCTACCTTTTCAGCTGCCATACCCTGCTCGTCTGGCAGCACCTTTGGGAGGAAGGTTGGCACTTTTCAAAGAAAATTGGAGTTTAATTACCCAGGACAGATGGGTATTGGATATCATACACCACGGCTACAGGTTTTATTTCCATACCTTGCCTCCTTTCAAAGGCATGCCAGACGTTCCTCCTCAACAAAGAATAGAGGCTCACAAACAGGTTTCTCTGTTGCTCCGACTAGGGGCCATACAGCCAGTCCCTCTGCCAGAAGTGGGCCTAGGATTTTATTCTCCCCTGTTCCTAGTACCAAAGAAGGGGAACACGTGGAGACCAATTTTGGATTTATCTATCCTCAACACTTATCTGGACATTCCCAAGTTCAAAATGTTGACGTTGCAGCAGCTTTTACCTCTGCTGGGCAAGGATCATTGGATGGTAACTTTGGATCTCAAGGAGGCTTACCTTCATGTTCCTATCAGACTAAGTTGCAGAAAGTATCTGCGTTTTCGAGCTGGGAATCCTCACTGTCAGTTCTCTGCATTGCCCTTTGGCTTATCTACTGCGCCCAGAGTGTTCACGAAAGTTCTGGCTCCAGTGATAGCTTTCCTCAGACTGAAAGGAATACAGATCTATCCTTATTTGGACGACTGCCTGATTCTGGCTCAAGGAAGAGAAGAGCTTCTTCGTCATTTGGAATATGTGATAGCAGTGCTAAGATGCCTAGGGTATTCTGTGAACGAAATAAAGTCCAGTCTAGTACCCTCTCAAGACATGTGCTTTCTGGGTGTGAGACTGAATACAGCATCCCAGATGGCCTTTTTAACCCCGGACAAACAAAAGAGTCTATCCCTTTACTTCCTTCAACTATCTCATCAGTCCGGGCTGACTGCAAGGACAGTCCTTCAAGCCTTAGGGTTCATGGCATCTTGTATTCTGGTGCTTCCCAATGCCAAACTGCATATGAGGAAGCTACAATGGTATCTCAAAATGTATGGACACAGCACTGCCAGGATCTGGACACTGTCATTCAAATAATACCTTGCATTCAAAAGGAATTTTGTGGTGGGCTCAGGAATGTCACCTAAACAAGGGACTCTCTGTGACCCGGCCAGAGGCGAGTCAGATTTTAACGACAGATGCCTCAGACAAAGCTTGGGAGCTCATCTAAATGGAAAGTGGATACAAAACAAGTGGCCTGTCACACTACAACATCTACATATCAACATGAAGGAGATGTTAGCAGTCCACTTTGCATTAATTGCTTTCAAGAATTACTTCTTCCAGGGCAGGTGTTGATTCTAACTGACAACACAACTGTCATGTGGTACATCAACAAGCAAGGGGGAACACATTCTTATCCTCTAGGCAGGCAAGCAATGATTTTGTGGGAGACTGCTCTCAGCTTACAGCTCAATCTTCAGGCAAGGTTTCTGCCAGGAGCACAGAACTCCTTAGCAGATGTGTTGAGCAGACGAATTATGGATCCCCACGAGTGGAAATTGGATCCTCATGTATTTCAGAAATTGACAGTGTCCTGGGGAACTCCAGACATAGATCTGTTCGCTTCTCCACTAAACCATCAGCTGCCAAAGTTTTGCACAAAAAGGTTTCATCCCACAGCTTGGAGAGTGGATGCTCTTTCTTTCGATTAGAGCAATCTTCATGTGTATGCCTTTCCACCTCTGCCTCTCCTCCCAAAGGTACTTCTAAAAGTCAGACAGGACAAGCCAAGGATGATCTTAATAGCTCCGGATTGGCCTCGACAACACTGGTACCCATTACTGAGAAGTCTGGTACGGAAGCCTCCATGGCCTTTGCCTTCGATTCCACACCTGTTGTCGCAGGAGGACAGCCATTTGCTAAATGTCAAGCTTCACTCTCTGCACCTAACAGCCTGGCATATTCTGTTTTGAGCCATAGTGGGCCTCCACTTCCTCAACAAGTTTTGAATGTTATTTTGGAAGCTAGGAGGCCTAGTACAAGGAAAGTGTACGCAGACAAATGGAAGAGATTTTTGTTTTGGAGTGCAGCAAAGGGTTTTGATGTTTCTGAACCTAATTTGTGTGTGGCTCTTCAATATCTTACTGAGTTACTAGACAAAGGTTTGTCTTTCTCTTCTATTAAAGTTCATGCTGCAGCAATTTCAGCTCACTATGATTGCAACCCACCATTGTTTTCTCATCCTTTGTTCAAGCAATTTCTTAGAGGGGCAAAAATATAAGACCCCCACGAAGAGCTCCTACTCCTGCTTGGGATCTCAATTTTGTGTTGGAGAAACTCACTCTACAACCTTTTGAGCCTGCAGCTACTGCTGAGTTGAAATATTTATCATGGAAGACTGCTTTTTTGTTGGCCATTACCTCTGCAAGAAGGGTTTCTGAATTGCAGGCCCTTATGGCGGTTGAGCCTTTCTTGATTTTCCATAAGGATAGGGTATCATTACGTACTAATCCTTCCTTTATGCCTAAGGTGGTTTCTAGTGTGGCTTTAAACCAAACTATTCATTTGCCTACTTTTTATGCAAATCCCCAAAATAAAGGGGAAAGGATTTTGCACACTTTAGATGTCCACAGGCAGTTGCGTTATTATTTGGACAGAACTAAAGGGTTCAGGCAGTCTCAGCAGTTGTTTGTTTCTTTTGCTTTGAGTTCTCAGGGCAAGTCTGTATCAAAACAAACTATTTCTAAGTGGATTGGGTTTTGCATTGCTTTCTGTTATTCCCATCATGGCAAGGAGATTCCAGCTGGGATTAGGCCTCATTCCACTAGGGCTACTGCCACTTCAACAGCTTTTGAGGGAGTGGCAACCAAGGATATTTTGGAGGCAGCTACTTGGAGTTCTGTGCATACTTTCTCTAGGCATTATCACCTGCCACTTTACTCTAAGTCCAGGGCTGGTTTTGCCACTGCTGTTTTGCAGGGCATTTTGGCAGCTCCTGCTTCCTTGTAGTTAGCCATCCTCCCTTACCTCTGCTTTGGGATTCTACCCAAGTGTAAGGACTGCAGCAATGTGAGATGAAGAACATAGTACAGTTTTGTACCTACCATAAATGTAGATGTTCGAAGATCCACATTGCTGCAGTCCAATTTACCCTCCCTCCTTCCCCTCTGTAGTTACAGGTGGTTGTGTGGGTTGGGTTGTACATTTTGTGTATGTTGTATATCTTGTACATATAGTTAGTGCAAGGGTGGTTGGTTGGTTGTTTGCTGTCTTTTGGTTTTGACCTTTATTTTAGGGTCTTCTGACATCTGGGGCAAGAAAAGACTGAGGATATGACGCCGGTCATGCGCATTTGTACCCTGACGTCCTGACGTCAGATAAATGCGCCCTGACCGACGTCAGCCTTATACTTTGATATTCGGGCCGACCGAGGACAGCGGACTACCCAAGTGTAAGGACTGCAGCAATGTGGATCTTCGAACATCTACATTTATGGTAGGTACAAAACTGTACTTTGTTTTGATGCAAAACAGCAAGATGAAAGGGTAAAACCAAAAGGTTTGGCCCTGGCTATATTTCCCCTAACCAGTATGACTGCACCTTGCATCTTCCTTGAAGGGCTAGTGGAACTAACCCAGTCAACAACATGTAACTAACTAAATAAAAACATATATATATATATATATATATATATATATATATATATATATATATATATATATATATATATACATATATATATATATATATATTCAGTAAATGTAAACACTTCTGGTTTATAGGATAACCATGAATGTCTGGGACTTGTGCTGACAATTATACTGCTTGGGTTGATATTAAGCTGTTCATTGTAACAGTCCATAGCTAGTCATTTGGAACTGGAGTGTATTCATACTTCTCAACCTCTTTGCTCAAGAAATCTAGACAAAACCTAAGATAATTGGTAAAGGCCCAAAATAGGGATAGAGTTTAGACATCATTTTATAAAATGACAGTTGCTAGAATAATGATATTTGTGTTAGCATGCATTTTCTGTAGTATATAAAGACTGAAACTCAAATATAATTCAGTATTTAGTGACCTAAACCCACAGTGATTTACCAGAAAACCAAATATTTTATAAGGAATATACCAAAAATATGAGGCTAAAATCTGGGCATTCTGTGAAAATCTGAACAGCTGAGAGGTATGAGCGAATTCCTGGATTCAATCCCATGCATACAGCACATCAGGCAATGGGCGCCCTTCAGCACTCACTGTTTCCATAGCAGGTAAGGGTTTTTTGGGGTCGGGTTGCTATCCCGAGGCCCAGCCCTCCTCAGTGGGTGCACTACACACACACACACACACACACACACACACACACACACACACACACACACACACACACACACACACCTAGGGCCAATTTAGCATATTCACTCCACCTACTGCATGCCTTTGGAATGTGGAAGGAAATTGGAGCACCCAGAGGGAACCCATCTGAATGCAGGGAGAACATGCAGATTCCATACAGAAGGCTGTCCAGCTGAGAATAGAACCAGAGAACCTCTTGATATGAGACAACAACACTAACCACTACACCACTGCACTCTCTCATGAGTGCATTACTACATACAATATGGTGGTGAAGGTTAACATCAAATGCATTTGAGTGGAGGAGAAGTGATCTATGTAACAAGTTAATATCTTGATTAACAACAAGGGTATGAACATTTTGGATTGTGCACTATATGCACTTATGACTGAGTATCTTCCCTTTTGTATTATGTGCTATTCTAAAGTTATTTTGAAAAGGAATTGGCAGAATTTCATGTAACCACAAAGTATTTTGACTCTGCTTCAGAATGTCTGGACTATTCTGCCTAGTATACATAAATCCAATGCTTATATTTCTATTATTTAAAATTATATCTGTGATGTGAGCTGAACAGTATATAGATAGCTTAAATAATGGCAGGTACTGGTTGTAACAGTCTGTGTCTTTATTTGGCCAGATTCATTCTGATTTCATTGAGGCTTTAAGATATAAGAGGTCTTTGGCTTATTTAGGGAAGGATGCTATGGCAGGCAATGCACATCTTCTCCATGCTTCTCCTTCCTGATGTGGAGGAGTAACTTTCTTGAAAACAGTATAAAACTTTCCTGTGTAACACTGTTCCCTTTAATGAGTGTCTCAGAACTTTTAGACTTTTTTAAAAATTTTTTCAGAAACTTTTTAGTACAGATTTCTGCTATGGAGGGCACAATGATGTATGTGGTTGAGGATGTTGGGGATGTCTATGCCTAAAAGGAATAGAAAGTTTAGAGAATCATGAACATATCCTGTCTCTTTGAATTTTTAAATGACTCTAACTTCTCTGGTAGGATAAATGACCTTCTGGTCACTGCCTATATGACCTTTGGAATTCAATGAATGATGAAAATCCATGCAATAAATGAAATTTAAGAAAACGTGTACTTTGAAGAATGCAAAATAAATGCCGAACAGGGAAATAAATATAAAATATTGGAAATGCATATAAAATTGGAAAGAACATTTTGAAAGAAATTATGCACTATAAATAGAGATCAAAATTCATAAGAAAATATAATTTTTTATGGCAAATCAGAGAAAAACATTTCTTAGTTAATGCTAAGTTAAAGCTAAGCAAGAATATGGAATAAGGTGAAACAGCAGCTTTCTCTATGGAAGCTTAAAAGGAGAATTATCATCAAGAGGACAAAGAGCCTTTCTACTTTTATTAAACAACATGGGCATTAATAAGAGATCGTTAATGAAAACGAGAGTGCTAAGATTGCAAAACTGTATGATAGACTGAGGTACAAAATAGGAATTTAAAACTGGAATTGTTCTATATTTGAAAAATGGATGCATGTAATGATGGTAATAAACTGCAAACCTACAGTCTTTTTAAACATAAGTCTGAAGGACAAAGTTGTCAAGAATGCAAGAAGAAATTATGACTAAGTAAACGCATGGAATAAAAGGGAGGAAAATACTTTTTTTGTGTACTATGGCAAGCATTTCTGAGGAGACTATGAAAGCAACTGTAATGTATATGCAGTAAGTTATGATGACATACGTCATAGTAAATACCTGGACACATTACATATGGAGAAGCTGTATCACTGAGACGGTTGCAGGAAATAAAAACAGCAGGAATGGAAAAATGTTGCTGAAGGGTACATTGCAATAGTCTTTTGGTATGACTAAGTTGACAAGACAGTCTAAACCTTTGTATTCCAATTGGTATGCAGTAGTAATGAATATGTTAATAAGCTGGGTGGTACCTGTTATGGTCATGACATAAAGAGTGAGTAATAGTGTAGTATATATTAAGATAGCTTATTTACATAAAAGGAATGTAAAATATATATTCTTTACTTCAGAAACAGAGGAACCTAGAAGTAGGCAAAGGCCAAAGGACTGTACATAATGATATCAGAGGAAAAGGAGGTCAAACAAGGAACTGGATTTTATCTGCAAGTTATGAAAACATGGAACTTATGGTTTGACAATGGTGTCAACTGAAAAACTGATGGGAATTATAAGTGCAAAATTTAGGAACAGTATGTACCACTGAGGTCAATGGCAGATGAAAGAGGGCGTATTTGACTAAAATCTGTTTTGTCTTTAATTGGCTTAATTAACTTAATGTCTTAACACACATAGGTTCATAGGTTCATAGGAGGTTACTAGGCTATTTACCCAAGGGTCGTTTTAAGCCTAACCTATTACATCCATTATATTTCAAAAGAAAAAGTCTAGACAATGCCTAAGATTATTATTAGTAATGACTAACCATGTCCAAGAGAGATGTGGGAGCTATTGCTGGCAAGAATTTGCAGTTTCCCATCCATCCATTCATCCAGGCTCCTTTTGAACAGAGTCATACAGGTGCTCTGCTTAACATGAATTGGTAGCCTATTCCAGAGATGTGACAACCTCTGTGAGATGAAGGTTTCTCTCCAGCATGTCCTATTTAAATCGCAAGGCAGAATTTGGTCACTGGAGCTGGTAATTCTAGTCCCATTTGACTTATGAATGTGCAGCAACTTCATCAGGTTGGGGTCAGAGATTGCTCTGTACGCCAGGCACAAGTCTCCCCTAAGCAGCCTACATGCTACTGAGTACAGTGACAAAGACTTCAGTCTCTCTGTGTAAGGCATGTGCTGAAGACCCTGGATCATCTTAGTTAAAAATCTCTGGGGTCTCCCCAGTTGCTGCAGGTGCCTGGCATGGTACATACCAAAGGAGGTGTTATACTCAACTCTTGGCTTGATAAGGGATGATTATGGGGGAGGCGGTTATAACCTGTTTTGCTCTTGAGGCTATGGCTTTGCTAATTAAATGTGCGATGTAGAATGTCTTTCTTACTACAGTGGACATATGACGGTCAAAGTTTTTTAACAGTCTACTTGTGTGCCATTTCCCTCACTACAGCATTCATACTTAAGGTATTGTTGTTTATTTGATGGTTAGTAGGGGACATTGCTTTTACTGAAGGGGATGATGATCCATTTTTTTGCATTTAGTTTGAGTCCATGGCTTTGGCACCAATCATTGGTCTGTGTGATCCCATCATGGAGTATACAGACATCATTTGGAGAGTCAATGATCAATCCAAGTTTACAATAATCAGCAAACTTGGTCAGCCACTGCCCTTTGTTTTGGCCTGAACTTCTGAGAAGTAAATACCAAACAAAAGGGGGGTGCAATACTAACCCTTTTAGAACCCCACTGGTGACAAGTCTGCTAGCTGAGGTAGAGTCACCCACTTTGATAGCATGTGTTACGGTTAGTGAGCCAGTTTGCAATCCACCTAACAACAAAGGGATTAACATTTGGGTGGGTGAGTTTCTCAATAATGACTGAATAGGAGCTTGTTCAAATGCCTTTGCCAAGTTCAAATAGGCTGTGTGCACAGATTTGCCCTTATCTATGGTCATGGTCACATTTTTCGAAGAAGTCTACTAGGTTTAACAGGCATGATTAACCCATTACAAAACTGAACTGGGATGGATCAAGGGTTTGGAGGTCACCTATATCTTTATTTATGAGATCCATGATGATATGTTTCATGGCCTTGCAGATTAGGCTAGTCAAGCTTATGTGTCTATAATTCCCCAGATCTGTTGCTAAGCCGCCCTTGTAGAGGGGGATAATGGTCGCGATTTTTCACTGAGCTGGGACAAATCCTGTATTCAGGCTGTGGATAAATAGGGTGCCTAAGGTAGTTGCTAATTCCTGTTTTAGTTTGTTTAGACTGCAATCTGGGATGCCATCAGGACCCATAGAGGCTATGTTTTTTGCCTTAAACAGAGCTTTGTTGACCTGTTCTTTAGATATATACAGCAGGGGAGCTATTGAATGTATGGTTTGTGATATGTTTGGAGGAGATAAATGGGAAACATTTTTGCCAAACCTGTCCGCTAGTAGCTTAGCAATTTCTGCAGGATCAGTGTGTGTGATATCATTTAACACTAGTTCAGCACACATCTGGGTCCTACCTTTTAGGCAATGGATGCAGCTGAAGAAAGCATTATGGTTATCTTTAGCTGTGTTTGCTAAATTTTTCTCAAAGTTGCCCTTAGAGGATTTTAAAAGTTGCCTTATTTGTTTATTTAGGCTTAGGAGAGTACTTTTTCAGTTCTGGGACTTCACTTTGGTATTGTTAGACAACAGCTCCTTATACTTGTATACTTTATTTATGCAAGATGTCCAGCAGGCTGGCAGCTTTTTCTTGAGACTGTTATTTTGGTCCTATCCAGCACAGCCAAGGCTATACATTTGTATAAGTTTTGGTACAGGGCATCAGAGTATACTTTAGTATAGTTGCCAAGACCCTCTGTAGGGACTGGGGCTTGGAAATAATTTATTCCAACCCCTAGGAGGGTACAGTTGGCTTTGGTGAAGTTTTTTAATATGTCTTCACCTCTGATGGGTTCTGGAGTTATTGATATTTCAAAAATTACTGACTTGTGATTAGATTTTACCAATGAGGATCCTACACTTACTGTAGTACAATGGTCTCTCATGTTGGTAAGAACCAGGTCAAGTATATTTGAGCCCCTTGTAGGACTTTGTACAATTTGATCCAGGGCATTTGAGTTAACAAAGTCAAGGAACTTTTGTGCAAGTAAGTTACCACGCACACAGCCACACACAAATTTGTATGACCAGTGGTGCATTCATGCTTGTGTGTGCATGGCTATGTGAGAATGAGTCTGTATATGCAAGTGTGTATGTGTCGGTATGTATATGAGTCTGCATGTATATTTATAAAGTTTAAGAGATCAGTGTTTTAGAATGTCAACTTTCTAAAGATCAAAATGACATTGTGGGCATGTTGAAATATCAAAAATAACAGAATAGTGATTACAGCTCTATCCCTGCAAATTGTATATTGTCCAACTCCACGATCATACTACAGTGGAGAAAATGGCTAATTTCCTGATCCCAACTATATACTGTTATCTCAGTAAAAAAATATTCTTGCTGCACTAGTCTGCAGGAGGCATTTCAGAATGTCAACATTTTTGTCTCAATACTTGGAAAGTCAGCTTTCTGAAATGTCCATCTTATGAAGTAGACCATGCATGTATGAGTCTACCCATGTGTGTGTGTGTGTGTGTGTGTGTGTGTGTGTGTGTGTGTGTGTGTGTGTGTGTGTGTGTGTGTGTAAACGTGTGTGTGGAGGGGTGGGGGGTGTATTATACATATATATGTTTAAAGGAGTCTGCTGATGAGGAATATGCCCTGAAATGCTACATAACTTATAATATGTTGTATGTATAATGTAGCCTTCAGTAAGGTGAATCTTGCATTTATGCACAAGTAAGTCATGAACACAAAAAAAATCAAAGTGATCATCCCAGATACACTGCAGTTGTATCTTGTAAAATAATTTCACTTAAGAAGTAAATGCAGATCCAGTTTTCTCAGCTAGTCTGAGGACAAACATTTAGAGCATAAAATTAATCAAGCTATAAACTATTCAATAGTCAGTCCCAATGAACTTCCAAGAAGATCTGTGTGCCCTACACAGGCAGGGATAGTGAATAATATATTAAAGCATCTGAGTAGATAGATTATCTCAAACATTTTTATTTCTGAGTAAACCACATCCTTTGCATAGATCTGCTAAAAAAACTGTCAGCGGTTCTACAGCTACCATACTTTTGTTGACAAATGAGCAGAAGACAGAGGGTTTTATTCTTCCACCAGGTTTTTGGATTCATAATCCAATAAGTGCTGCAAGGCAGGAAAGGAAGGGGTTGCTGTTTCCAGAGATAGGAACATTTGTATGAAACATTACGTCAATGTAAATCTGTTAGATGTGGTAGTAGATTACATGGCTGTAAAATATCTCATTGTACAAAATAAAAAATAGAATTTTTTCTATGCCTTGACCAAATTTCATATTGTCATTGTGAATACCACTTTAGGTCTCAAGTGAAAAAATTATATATGTCTACCGGGACTAACCCAGTGAGAAGTAAGTCAGTAAATAAATACTATTTTTCATTTCAATAGTAGAAATTGCTACTTGTTAAGTAACTAAATGCATATATTTTTTAACCATTAACATTCCATTGTTCATACCAAAATCTGCAGCTGGATAAATGGTTGTATGTATGGATAGTGCTGTGATATAATTTGCCTGTTACCAGCTTTACACTATAAGAAAGTGTATTTATTCAAGATGTTATAAACATGAATTTAAACTGGACACCACAGGAATAATGTCTGCCTAAAGAATAAATGTGGTAACCATTTTGCAAACGATTACACTTCAAAGAGTAATGTCAGTAGTTCCAAGAAATTTAAAAGCGTGTTTAAAATGCAGAAAACCCTGACACATGCTTGCCTAATAATCACCATAAGAATAGCCTGCTTTTATCTAAAAATATGGAACTGTAATACAAGAAAAAATATTTGGGATCATTTACCAAATGCTGAGAAATGCTTTAGGGAGTGAATTTCAATGAAAAAAAAATATTTTGGCTGCTGACCACAAGAAAAATAATTAAAAATATGCAAGATTAACTCATTACTTTGTGGCTGCAATCAAAACAAAGCATTTGAAAATACATTAGTTTGTTGGCATTTTAATGACAAAATGTGATCATATATGGCAGCATTGCTATACTTTTACCAGCATTAAGCTTTTATTTATCAGTCAACAAGTAGCATTTGTACAATCAATTTGGGAACATAGCTTGAGTGACATATGGAAAATCTTTAGGCAAGAACAGCATATAACATCTGTAGCTAGTTTTCCTGAACTAATTTATACTATTAGAATCTCTAACTATGCCAAATGTTAGTAGAAAATGGCAATTCCTGTAAATGTTCCCTTGTTGAACCTTTTTGATTGCATCTTCATTAACAGAAAAAAAGTAATCATTAAATGAGTTCAGAACTAGTCAACTAGTATTACTAAATTGGAACTGTCTTTGAAAAGAACAAATAAGCAAGTAAATAATGCCCAAAATTGTATGTTATTATGGAAATAACACCGCTGGAAGAGCATTATTTCCACAGTAACACACACCCTGGATGGCATTATTTTTCTTAGAGAATGGAATGTCTGTAAAATTGCTGTGTTTTAGTTACTTACATATTTTTTATCAGTGTATTTTTATATATTTTGACGTTAAATATTTCCTCCACCTAATGTTTCAAACTTGCTGTAGTAGTATATCTTAACGGTGTTAGAGGAAGCATTTTTAGATCTAAAATACAATACTTTAAAAACTATCCAGATATTTATTTTTGGTCCCTTACTCCTAAAACATTTGGTTTGTTGACAGTCATTGGTGATTGAAGTAACTAAATAATGACATACGTTTGTGTTTCAAACTTTTATTTTCTACAGAAAATTCATGCTAACACAAATCCTTAAAAGTATGTAAATTTTATAAGAGCAATAATTAAAATCTGTTCCTATTTTTGAGCCTTTGTTTCCCCTTTATTTTAGGCTTTATCCAGACTTCTTCAGCTGAAAGGTCCTCTTTACTGCTGTTACTGCCAGTAGTTGATCTCCCTCTCTGTCATAGGCACACCTCTGCTTCATAAAATGCATGCTAACACAAATCCTAATATACAAGTAAAACACAGCTCTCAACCATCCATCTCCCAAATGAGGAACACTTGCCTTCATAATGTGAAACAAATGGGCAAAATGTGGAACACATACTAATGGCTTACAAACAACTTCAACTAGGAAGGTCATAGAATGGTTAAAATATGCTGGTTTTACTCATAAAAATCACCCTTTAATTAATTAATATGATTAATTTCTATGGATTTCACTTAAAAAAATTCCTAATACTGAATTTGTGACAGACTCTTTCAATGTGGAACTTTGAGGAACTTCGAGGAACACAAACTTTTTAAGACCCCCAAATGAGGTACGTTCCTTGTAATGAGGTACACTTGAGAGGTATGAAGTAAAATATGTTACTATTTTGATCCTTTGTCCCAACACACACACACACACACACACACACACACACACACACACACACACACACACACACACACACACACACACACACACACACACAGGTCTATATCACATAGTTGAAGTGTCAAAACTTTGACTATGTAAATATCGAACCCAAAAGTTCGAAAACAAAATACTCCAAACACTCAACAGCGATGTTCCAGTATAAAACATGGAAACACACGGACACTAACTACTGTTTCTAATGTGGAAGGCTTCACCCCCCACCTCCCTACACCCCTACTTAAATATACCAACTCTGAGATCGCACCACAGTGGAGGAAATAGCAAAACCGTGGAACCGGCCCACCAAATTATTTCCCTGGGAAAGATTTTGATGTTCCGTGGCTTCGTTATTTTTTTACTTCAAACTTCTCAGTTCGAAGTTTCGACATTCGGACTTGTGAGCGTTTGGACATATGATATAAACCCACACACACAGACACACACAGGTCTATATCACATAGTTGAAGTGTCAAAACTTCAACTATGTAAATATCGAACCCAAAAGTTCAAAAACGAAATACTCCGAACACTCAGAACAGCAAGTTTTTCCCCAGGGAAAAAAAATCGCTGTTCCAGTATAAAACACGAAAACACACGAACACTAAATACTGTTTCTATTGGGGGAGGCTTTGCCCCCCACTCCCCCCACACACACCCCTACTTAAATATACTAACTCCGAGATCGCACCACAGTGGAGGAAATAGCAAAGCCGTGGAACTGGCCCACCAAATTATTTCCCTGGGAAAGAATTTGATGTTCCGTGGCTTCGTTATTTTTAGACTCCAAACTTCCTAGTTCGAAGTTTCGGCATTCGGACTTGTGAGCATTTGGACATATGATATAAACCTACACACACACACACACACACACACACACACACACACACACACACACACACACACACACACACACACACACACAGGTCTATATCACATAGTCAAAGTGTCAAAACTTCGACTATGTAAATATCGAACCCAAAAGTTTGAAAACTAAATACTCCGAACACTCAGAACAGCGATTTTTTTCCCAGGGAAAAATCGCTGTTCCGGTATAAAACGCCGAAACACACGAATACTAAATGCTGTTGAGCGAAGCCCCTCACACCCCCCTACTTAAATATACCAACTCCGAGATTGCACCACAGTGGAGGAAATAGCAAAGATGCGGAACCGGCCCGCTGAATTCTTTCCCTGGGAAAGAATTTGATGTTCCGCGGCTTCGTTATTTTTAGATTTCGAACTTCCCAGTTTGAAGTTTCAGTGTTCAGACTTGTGAGCATTCAGACATATGATATAAACCCACACACACACATGCACACAGTCTCTTCTGCTTTTATGCATGCATTCACTCACATATGCAGACAGAAACATAAACACACATAAACATACTTTTTTCTGTTTCTTTTTTTTTTCACAGTCACTGAGCAGCAAAAGTGTTGCTTAGTGAATGTAAGATAATGGCTCCATCGGTCTCTCTCTCTCTCTCTCTCTCTCTCTCTCACTTTCATATATGCATACACTCACACACTGATATTAACACATATACATGCTTTTTTATTTTAATTTTTTTTCTTTCTTGTTTTATACTTGCTAAACAGCAAAAGCTCTGCATACTGAGCATAAAATAAAGGTGGCTGTAGGTTATTTTCAGTCCATGCTCCATGACAGCTTGATATGCTGCTGTGAAGTGGCGGATTCATTTTTCAGTGGTCATTACCTGTAGATTAACACCTTGCTGGAGAATGTTGGCTCTTCAATTAGGGTACGATCTACTGGTTGCCCATTCTGTAAACCTTCATAAACCCTTATTTGGAAGTGTTTGTCACATAAGAGAAAGACAACACCATGCATTCCTAAGTATACAAATTTGTCGAAAATAAACACTGCATATATAAGATAAAAGTATATTTAGTTAAGGGAAATTGTTATGAGTTAAAAAAAGAATACTATGAATCAGTATAGTTACAAACCAAATCTCCTTCAGTCAAAATCATGTGTTTACAACCACATTTTCTCATTTAAAGTTGTTTCTTTCAGTTATATATGAAATAATGACATTCTATCAGTACCTAACTTATTAAACTAGGTATATATTTAACATATATCATGTGAGCAGTATGAAATGACATGATTTTTTCCTAAGCATCATTTGAAAGAGAGCAGACAAAAAAAATATGTAGTTTAAATGCTCTCACTATATTAGACTGTCAGGAAACTGTCATGCAGAGGTATGTAACAGCTTTCATTTAAATTTAATTTCATGTGTTTCTGTGAGCATTCATAAGGAATGTTATTCTTTTTGCTTTTGCTTTGCTATTGCTGTAATCTCATGGGTCACCAGGAGAAGTGAATTCATTTAGCAGCACATCCCTCCCACATCTTGAACTGTGAGAAATTTCTGCCACTTTACCTCATGTCTTCCCAAAGGGAGGACTCTGTGACAGTTCGCCCAGTTGGGTCATTAGCATGACAAATAACTCACATGCATTTTTTCTTTTTTTCTTTTCTTTTTTTTTTTTTTGCTGCCAGAGTGGCATTAGCTTACTGAGCAGTAATGTAATCTTTGCACACATTATATTCAGAAATAATATATTACTCCTGTTGTTAAGTAGTGTCATAGGTTTGTTAATGGAATATAATGAGACACAGATTTGCTGTCATTGCTGCATGAGTAAAAATGAATATGAAGAATAATTCAGCGGTGAAAATTAAATTCTACATCAGTTATGTTCATGTACAAAAAGTAATCTGAAAGAATTATTTCTGTGAACAACGAATGCATAATCACATTCATTTCCCCCAGCATCCATATTTAAATTAATGAACACAGACGCATTATACTTGAGCCAAAATATTTATACAGAATTGGAAATGTCATGTGTTGTACTTTCTGAATTATAAAAAAAGAGGAATTTAAATGCTAAAAGGGAAATGTAAATGTATCCTAAAAATAAAGATGTAATGTATTTACAATGACAAAAATGTAATGGCATGAATAGAATTGAAACTAACTGAAGCAAATGGTGTAATTGTTTTGTCCTATACTAAAACAGGCTGCAATGTGAAAGATAAAAAATAGAAATATTTAAAGAGAACATCATAGCTATATGACTCAAAGAAAGAAGGCAGAAAAGTAAGATCTTTTACAAACTGAAATCAAAGCTGAAGTATTGTCAAGAGTAATGTCCAATGTCCTCTCAGTTGAATTTACCCTTTCCATATATATGTCTTATCCGTTAGTCCAATCCCAGGTATATTAGACTGATTATAGAGGTTATTTTGACCAGTGTATTATGCTTGGAAACAAAGATAAGCTATATATTTTAGGTCCACCAAATCAAATCTGAGCATGTTGATAAAAGGACTTCCACGCTGTTAATTCAAGGCACATTAAACACCATATGTACATCAGCACTTTATCAACTAGTAAAATGCATATAAATTATTCTACCTCATTGAGTTGAGCAAAATGGTAGGCTTATTAAGAATAGGTATTAAAGCATTAATCATTTCTTTGCATGTCAGTAATTACCATTCTGAGGGGGATGTACATACTGAAAGCAGGTTATTTTATAGAGATGGAAGCAAGTTGCAAGCATCATAAATGCAACGTCCAAATTTTCACCTTTCTATTTTCTGTCTTTTCCAAGATATCTCTTGCTTGAGCTCAAATGGATGTAGGACATAGGCACCAGAACTATAGGGCATGGGGTATGAGCGGCCCCCATTTTTGCATCTTAAACAAAACAAGAGCCAGGCAGCTCGAAGCCCTCTCCCAAATCATGTTTAATAAAGCCAATAAAACAAACACTGTGGTAGCAACAACACAAAAAATACTTTCTAAAAAATAAAAACTCTCCACAGTTAAACGCTTTCATCATGTCTTGACATCTTCAGAACTGCGAAGGAAGAACTACAACTTGCATTAAATAGTTCAGTTCCAGTGCTCGTTTCGTTGTTTAGGTTTATAGAATTTTTGCAACTTGATCACTGTCTGCCAAGACTAAATAAAGTTTCTTCTTTTGTGGCGAAACAGCTCACCCAATATTTAAAAAAAAAAAAAAAGAATGAGACTGACGTGTTCGCCGTTGATCAATGTACTTTCTGTGTTTGCGGCTAGGGTTATCACCTATCCCACTTTGCGAGGGACAGTCCCTCTTTGGGCAGTTGTGTCCTGACAAAAAATATTAAAAATGACAAATGTCCTGAGATTGTAGGACATAATTATGTCCCATATGTTATGTAATAGTTGCATAAAATAATTATTTCTGTATCTAAAATACCTAAATGTTACAAGAAACATAATAAGCAACTAAACCGCTACAAGAATAAGCTTTTATTTAGGCAAAAAAGTAAAGTTCTATCCTTTGTGCTGACCGTGGGTATGTGTCGGCCTGTAAAATCTGATGTGTGTTCCTAAAATGTCCCACCTTGGCCATTTGAAAAGGTGGCAACCCTATTTGCAGCTGCAAAATTGCTTGCTTTAACTTTCCCGTGTTGCCTTTCATAGTCGTTTGCCTGGCTCCTGGCTGTTTGAGAAGAAAATTCAACAAAGTTATAAAATATTACCTGTTACTTTACTGTATTGTACAGTACAGTCTGTACACATCGTAAGTACGTACTAGGAATGCTGAGAGCATTCATTTTAATAAGCACTTTTCAGTCTGACAGTCTTGACTTCATTTCACTGTGTGTGCGTGTGTGTGTGTGTGTGTGTGTGTGTGTGTGTGTGTGTGTGTGTGTGTGTGTGTGTGTGTGTGTGTGTGCTGCTGTTAGGCAAGATGACCAGGTAATCAGTCATTCACTTTCCCTTTCCCGTGTTACCATTAGTGGTAGTTGTTTGCCTCACCCTGCCTCTGGCTGTTTGGAGTGGAAATGAATTAAATATTATTTTGTCCAGGGTAGTATTTTCAAGGTATTAGTCCTGACTCCTGTGAGAAATGATAGGTAGGACTACTTGATCAAGACTATTATTTAGCATGAAACATTTTTGATAGGGCCCATGGGAGTGGTGAAGGTGGTGACTTGCACTTAATATATAATAATAGTAATTACTTATAACTTCTTTTAATTAAGAAAATGTATATTAATTCACATCTTCTTATTTTGTCAGATGTCTCAAGTTAATTGTTTACTGTTTAAGAAGTCTGCTCAGCCTTGTATTTTTGTCCTATGTAACAGACACTTACATTATTTATCTTGGCTTCACATTTCACATGTTTTTTCATTGGTTAAACTGTCTCTTGACTTGAGTGATACTAAAATACACAGTGAAATTCTGGGCCTTTGAAAGATTTCAAGATTGCATAAAGTAAAGCACTGCTGGTGATTCCCTGCTAGGTAAGAAAGTAATGTAACCAGGAACTGATTGCCCTAAAGTTATGCCTAAACAACCAAAAAAGTATTAATCTTATAGTCATCTACTTACCTCCAGGCAACAATGCTGAAAACCTAGAACAACCTCTTAGTTGGCTTACCACCTTCTATCCCCAAGAAACGATAATTTTAGGGGATGTTAATATTGACTGGTCTCTCCACTCCTCCCAACCAAATCCTCTTCCTATTAACTTACATGGATTCTCCCAACTTATTCTTTCCCCACTAGAGTTGGA
The DNA here is from genome assembly GCF_019279795.1 of Protopterus annectens. NCBI lineage: Eukaryota > Metazoa > Chordata > Ceratodontiformes > Protopteridae > Protopterus > Protopterus annectens. Next base: position 736,396,991 of record NC_056726.1, on the reverse strand, counting down.
CATGCCCAACAAAAGGAGAGCATCATTGACTGGATTCTTACTAACAAGGATCCTACCAACTATACCACAGGGACCCTCCCCAACGACCTTAGCGACCACCTTATCACCTTTATTATAAAACACAAATGTCCAACTACAAACCCCCCCCTAACCAAACTAGTTAGGAACAGCAAGAATTTTGTCCCAGACCAATTTCTTGCAGACCTCAAGGCATGTAACTGGTCCATCCTAAAAACTCTACCCTTAGATGAAAGTGTGTCATACTTTAATGACACCTTCCTCAAAATACTTGATTCTCATGCTCCTAAGCGACTCATTAGAACTAAGGAACGTATCGCACCTTGGCTAACTAAAGATACTAAAACTAAAATTAAACTCAGAGACCAGGCCTGGAACAAATGGAGAACCACAAAAACCCCTCTTGATCGCATCAAGTTTCTGCAGCTTAGAAATTCAACCAAAGCAGCCGTTATGTCTGATAAAAAACAATATTTCTGTCACCTCCAAGACAAACATCAGAACAATCCTAAAAAATTCTGGGCTGGTTTCAATCACCTCCTTCATCCAGGCAAATCTACCACCCCACCCCTGAAATACTCATGGATAAAGATCCAAGCGAAATAGCTAACTCTTTTAATTCTTTTTTTACTGAGACCATCCAGTCCCTCACCAGTCAGCTTACTTCTTCCCCCTTGGCTGCAACCTCAACCAATGACCCAACTCAACCTGCCTTCAACTTACAACCCACCTCCACCTTTTACATTCGTACCCTCCTGAAAAAACTTAAACCAACCACCCTAGCAGCTGACCTACTCCCAGCCAAATACTTACAAATAGCATCTGATGCCATAGCCTACCCTGTATCAATCTTAATTAACCGGTCTATTTCCGAAGCCTCTATTCCCTCAATCTGGAAAATCTCTTATATCATTCCTCTCCACAAAGGAGGGTCCTCTACTGACACATCTAACTATAGACCCATAGCTATACTGTCTCCTCTATCCAAAATTATGGAACGCTGCATTCACAAGCAACTCATTACCCACCTCATACAAAATAATCTCTTGTCCAACACCCAACACGGCTTTCGCCCCCATCATAGCACAACCACTGCTCTCCTCGCCTTTGTTGATTCAGTCAACCTCAACCGGAATAACAAATTAATATCCTCTGCGCTCTTTCTAGACCTATCGAAAGCCTTCAATATGGTCAACCACAAACAGCTGCTCCACACACTGGAAACCTTTAATCTTAGCAAAACTACTATAAGTTGGTTTAATGCCTACCTCTCCGGTAGAAAACAGGCGGTACAATGGCAAAACAGGATTTCAGACCTACTCCCCACTAATATCGGTGTTCCCCAAGGATCTATTCTCGGTCCCCTTCTTTTTTCCCTCTTTATTAATGGTCTACACTCTATCATTCCCAAAGCCACCTGCATTCAATATGCGGATGACTCCACCCTAATCTGCGCCGACGACTCTCTCACCAAACTCCAAGTTACAACCCAAAACTGTTTTTCTATAGTCGAAAAATGGTTCTCAGATTTAAAACTCCTACTTAATCCAACCAAAACCAAATTGCTTCTATTCTTCCCCACTCCAGCTACTACGCACGGAATAGAACCTCCCTACACCCACAACCCAACCTTCGATGTGTCCTCTAATAATGGTATCAAAATCTATCCTGTTACCCATACCAAACTACTGGGGGTGACAATAGACCACAAACTTAGATTTGATATGCATGTCAACCAGACCATTAAATCACTCAACAAGAAACTTGGGTCCATGTATAGAATAAAGAAATTCTTAACCCCGCACACCAAACTAACCATCGCCTGCACCACCTCCTCTCCACACTCCTCTATGCCTCCCCGATATTCTCCTTCCTTCACAAGAAAGAGCTCAACAAACTATCCACTATCTATAACCACATAGCCAGATTCATTACCGGAATGCCTTACCGCACCCATCACTGCCTAAATCTAAGGACACTGGGATGGCTAGAACTGCCCAACATCCTCAAACTCAACCAACTTACTGAGGCATTTAAAATTATTAAGTATCCAGATAAAACCCCCTCACTGAACAATATACTTACCCCCTACTCCAACCTTACGTCCCTTAGGTCATCCAAAAGTATACAAGTGTTGACCATTAAATCTAACAACTCGGGTGGTGAAGCTCTATATGCCAATTCCATTGGCAAAGCCTGGAATGCCCTCCCAAGCAACCTAAGACTTATGACCACTCTGCACCAATTTAAAACTCACCTCCGAGCTCTACTAAAATCCCAATGGCTATGCCCATGCTCTAATCCAGACTAATAGCCCACGTCTCCGGCTCAACCAGGCCTACCCAAGCCTCCACCCAACCCAAAATCTTAAGGGCCCACTATGTAGCCTTGACAATACATCTTTACTAACTTGTATCTCTTTTGTATTATATACACAATTACTTACTGCTTTATTTTGCATATAAATGCCAGTTTACTAACTTACTCTAGTTTTGTCACTGTATTTGTTTATGTATGTCTGTTCTTTGGAGCTTTTCTCTCCGGGCCTCCACTGAAAATGGATATGTATCCAGTTGGACTAACCCGGTCAACAAATGTAAAATAAAATAAAATAAATAAATAAATAAATAAATAAAAATGTAGCTCAAAACCAGTTACATTAAGAAGGTGTTTTTCTGCATTCTTGTGGCAGATGTTTGTGGTCTAACCTGTTTGAGTTGAGGATTGCTGATGAAATGCTTATTATGTACTTTCCGAATTGATATCGCTCAGCAGTGGATACCAGTTCCCTGTATAGATGCAAAAGCCTAGAAGCTCAGTTGTTCCCTAAACAGTTGTCAGTGAAAGCTTTCTGAGCTTCTCTGCTGCTCAAGGAGCAACTCAGTTGTGCACTGAGCAGCATTGCCTTTTTGTTTAACCTTAGCCTACACAAAGTATAGGTTCCTCTTGTAGTCTTGGCAGTACCAGCACAGTACTGTCAAATTAACCAACTCCCTTCCCTAATAAAATATACAGCAATATCCTATCATAGACAGGCCATTTTCCTTCACCTTTCTGGCCAGCCTGATAGACATGGGCATCCTGAAGTAATGTACCAATTGCTTCATGTACACTGGCAACCACTTAACTCCTGAAACAAACAAATACTTTATATGGGAGATTTAGTTACTCAATGAAATTGGAGGCAAGACTCTCACATAAGGAAAAATGAAATGCCAAAGAGGTTGTCAGCATGCATACACTTCCCACTCTAAATAAGGGCACGACACACAAACTCACATATGCTGAAGTACTCACTAGTAACTTATCAAAGGTCAGAGGCCTTCCAAACGGAAACCATTTACACACATAACAATGCAAAAAAAAAAAAAAGCAACACATATCACACACACACACACACACACACACACACACACACACACACACACACACACACACACACACACACACACACACACACAAACACACACACACCAGTGTCTCAATAAATAAGCCTATAAGGCATCACACCATAAAACCTAATATATTGGTCATACGTGGCTCAGTTGTGAGACACATAGATGTTCCCCTCTCCAGGCTGGATAAGGAGTGGGTTAAGGTAAGTTGTCTGTTAGGTGTCAGGATCCATCAAGTCACTTAAGCACTCAAGTCACTCAACCAGAAGTACTGGTATGACTCGGTCACAGTCCATGTGGGGGTGAATGACTTGAGACGTACCTCACTGGACTATATGAAGAGAAACATGACTGAACACTCAGAGTATGTGTCACTGCCAGGTATAAGCCTAGCCTCAAGTAGCATTCTACCTTCTCCAAGGATGATGCCACAATACAAATTTAAAAAATGTTTAGACCCTATTTAAGCAGAACCTAGATAACTGGATTGGAGACTACAAGTTTAATTTGGGGTTGCACCTATGTCCCTCATGGTGCTGATCATAGACTTGCTATTCAAATAATGACCATCTAACCAAGGTCAGTTAGGGAACATGGGTATAACATGGTTAGGTCTGTAAAGATCCTATAGCTGTTAGCCTAGTTACCTCCTATGAACTTACAAACCTATGATCTTATAAATTTGTTTGGATATTAATTTTGAATATTAATTCCAGCTTGCTGATTATTGGTTTGGGGGTATTTCTGTAAGAATGCAGTATGAGAAGAGAGTAGGGTATTATAATGTTAGTGGTTATGCAAAGTTTGTCTGTGTTTTTGTGCACTTTTTTTCTATATTTTGTTGAACATTTCAGTGTAAGTGAATTTATTCCTCATATTGCAGGAAGTCTGTTGTTGTAAAGCATTTGTTACTGCACTCAAGCACAAAACCAGTTTGTTTTACATTAAAAGGTTTTTTTTGCAATCTGGTGGGAGCAGATCTGAATTCAACCATTCCAAGTTGGAAACTGCTGGTCGAACACTTATTGTGTTTTTATCTCAATGGCTTGAGGGATTAACTGTGTAAAAGTCTTTCATCCTGCTGCTATGAAAGACTTGGTTTTATGCATTGAGCGCACACAGTTCCTCTTGACTTATATATAAGCAAACGTCTCCAGTTTACAATCTTCTATAGAAAACACTCTCCCTAGTCTCCCACTGTTCACAGCTGCTTGAAGACCTACCAGTTTGAACAGCTGCAGATGTTTCCTATGGATGAATGTTTTCAAATATAGGATTCCAAGACACTGGTGTGATTTTGTCTACTTAGGTAGTTAATTGAAGTTACTGGTTTGTTTATTATAGCAAAACAGCAGGTGAAATTATGTGCTTGGGTATAACTTAACATGTTATCCAAATATGTTTCAAATACCTTCTGGTACCTATTTTTGTGAACCAGGTCATTTTCTTGCCACTTGTTTTAACATTATTCTTTTTAATTTGTGACACTGGAAACAAAGGTTACATTTGCATTGCTTGCTATAGTAGTAGTGCCTGTACTTAACAACTCAATTGGAGGCTTCAATGTTTGAAGAAAGAGTTATTCTATGACATCTGTTAGCAAGTAACTGAATAAATAAATGCAGAGAAGTAAGCAGGCAGACCTTATGCCCCCACAGTAAAAACGTATATATATACCAAGTACATGATGGTGTGATGGATATTTAAAGATGAATAAATATTTGATGAGTTTGTATAGTGCTACAAGATACTAGGTGGGCATAGCATAGGTTTCACTGTTCTGTTAATACTTTAATGTAAATATATTATGTGCAGGTAACAAAGTCCTTTGACAAGGATACTTAGTGACCCTGACTGTGGACAATACTATTCAGTGAGGCTGACCAACTCTCTAACAAGCAGACTGACCTTCATCTGAAAGTAAAGATACCAAAATCTGACACAAAGACGAAACAGGCCACCAAAGAGCTAGCAGGTATTGCTGCAAAGATCCCACAAAAGCTAAGTTATTGGTTAGGTTCCACAACAAAAAACACAGCATGTCATCCCAACAGTGATAGCTCTGACGCCCTAGGCCCTTCCATTAGGATTGCAACATGCAGAACATCACAAAAGAGACAAATTCTGCATGTACAATTGCTTCTGACAATATCACTGTAAACACCAATGCCTCAAGTAAAAAAGCAGCAGAGGATTTTCAGAAGATGATGTTGGATTTGGATTTTGCCTACCACAACAACCCTGACTGCATTGATGGTGCCAGGTGTACGTCAAGCTCAGATTATGATGCTTCCACCATGACTGTTAGCTACAGACCTTGTAAGATGCAGAATACCAACAAGGTAAAATGTCTTCACCCTTGGACAAAGGTTGTGATGAAAGAAATGCAAGTAGAGCTCTACTTCTTAAAATGATCCTACTTTAGGTATTTATTATGCAGCTGAGAAAATGCCACTTGCTCCATTTGAGCAAGCATGTATGACTACCGATCCTTCCTGTTTTATAACATGCAGTTCAGTTTGTTGTAGCAATACTGATGAGATTTTCCAAGAAGGAAATGTAAAAGAAACCCGTATTAAGCAAACTGTTGTGAGAAGTAAATCAAAAACTGAATGCTGAAGTTGTCAACCACAGTGGTTTTCATCTTTCTCTTGGTTAAGCTACTGCCAGTTCAAAGGATGTGTATACTGTTATTACTGCCACAGTACAGTGACAAGAAATATCCTTACATCTCTATACAATGTTGAGCCTACATTATGTTTGACTGGATTTAGTAACTGGAAGAAAGCAAAGGAAAAAATGAACAAACATCAACTAACCTCATTCCACCTTGAAGCTGTTGAGAAGTACAGTGCTTTCAAAAACACTAGAATGAAAATTGCTTCTCAACTTAGCCAGCAACATTCCCAGGTACAACTGACAACACTTTTCCAAAAGCAGGTGACATCAATAAAATTTTTAACAAGACAAGGACTAGCTATTCATGGAAAAGAAGAACAGGAGAGCAACTTTAGGCAGATGATGCTGACAAGGGCAGAAGATCTACCAGAGCTGCTGAAGTGGGGGCAGGAGAGAATTTATCAGAGTTCTGATTTTGTAATTGAAATCATGGAGGTCATGGCTCATCAGCTTTGATGGAATTTATTATGAGATAAGGTGCAAATCTAAGCTTTATTACATAATAGCAGATGAATCTTGGGACATAAATCAGCATGAGCAGATGACTGTATGTTTCTGATGGGTGTCATTTCCACAACTATAAAGGAAGATTTTATTGGAATGTGTAAAATGCAGAATCCATAACAGATTCACTGAAAGATGCTTTATTAATGTGTAATTTGCCACTGGAAAACTTAAGAGGACAAGCATATGACGAATCAGCCAACAAGTGGATGCATTTCTGGAACTGCTATCAAAATTAGAAAAAAGAATCCACTTGCTCTGAATGCCCACTGTGCCAATCATTGTTTAGACTTGATGTTGCAAACCTGTGCAAAAACTAGAATTGCTATCTAGAATGCCCTCTCTTTCAAGATACTTCTGTACTTATTCATGCATCACCTCAGATAACAGCTCATTTTGAAAGCATTGTATTAGGAGATGATGACCCATACAGTAGGATAGAACTGCATTTACTTTGCCCAACAAGGTGGACTACTAGAGCATTAAGGGTATTTTAGCCAACTATAAAAGACTCTGTGGCACTTAATCAGACTTTCAACATGACAAGAATATGAAGTAAAGCCAGAGAGTTGTTAAAGATGATAACCAAGTTTATAATTTGGAATTAGTTTCCTCTAACATAGTCAGTGTATTGGAACAAGTGGCAAGTATGTTACAAGCAAAAACACTGACAGCACAAACTACAATAACTATTATAAACAGCTTCAAGTTAAACTTATAAAGGCAATGTGATAACTTTGATCAAGTGTTTGACACCATCAAGGACAAAGCTCAGCAAATACAGATTTTGAAACAGCCAAAGCTTCCTAGAAAGCATAGTGTCCCAGCAAGGTTACAGGATGGTACTGCACTTCATTATCACAATGATTCTGCTAAAATCTGGTACTGTCAAATGTTCTTTGAGTCTATCAATGCGTGTCTTTCAGAACTCAACCATCAATTTGATCAGGAAACATACACCTTACTGTCTTCCATGGAGAATATGCTGCTGTAAGCAACCAATTGCACTTCATTTGCAATTCCACCTCAAGCTGAGAGAATGCATGGTGGTAAAGACATAAACATTGATACTTTGACTACACAGCTGCAGCTGCTCCCAAGATGTATACAGCAGGTGTTCCCAGAGGTGATGACTGAACAGTCTATTGACACTATAACTGATGCTGTGGTGGACAATGACTGCAAACAGCAAATACTGTACACTGAAGTAGTAAAACTGCTGCAAATTTACCTCCTTGTATTGAGTACAGCAATTGGAGAAAGGACATTTTCTACTCAACGCAGAATAAAATCATATTTAAGATCTACTATGACAGAGAAAAGGTACAAGCACTTAATGTGTCTGCACATCCACAAAGAAAGGACTGACAAGTTGAAGTCTACAGAAATTCTGAAGGAGTTTGAAAAGAAGACGAATGAACGATGGATCAACTTTTTGGGGAAATTGTAAAGCAATTTCTTTGAGTTGAGTTCTACAACATGTATGTCGCTCGTCCCTCTAACACAAATGACAAGTAGTTAATTTAGATGTTGTCGCCTCACAGTTAGATGTTGCCCGTTCGATTCTCAGTCAGAGCATCTTCTGTGTGGGGACATGCATGAATGGGCATTCCTTCATTGAAGGTTGTGCATTAGCCAGACATAGAAGGCCATGTCACAACAGGAAATATTGACAGCCCAGCTTGCTGGAATTTTGTAAATAATTATATGGCATTTGTGAATATTAATATGATTTATATAGAAATTTGACAAAAGGAGATACTGCCAGCCCAGCTATGTGGAATTTTGTAAAAAGTTATGTGTCATTTGTGAATAACAACATGTCATATGCTTGTCTTACAAATGTATTAGAACTGCAAGTCGTATAGACATGTGTGCTGAAGAGATATTTTTATACACTATTGTAATTGTTTAGATGTATCTATTTTAACAGGATATTAACTTGCAAAACATAAGAATAGTTGAGACTCAAGTACTTTATTGCTGAGCCATAAGCAAGAGATGTTATCTTTTAGTTTCAGTCAACAGGAAACAGGATGTCTACACTAGGGGACTCTCTGTATTGCCTTGAAAGAGAGACAATTACTAGGCTTGAGATGTAGAAGTGTTTTATTGTTTTATGACTTCCATGATCTGCAAACATCTGAAAGCTATGTATTTTCACAGGGAGATGCTAAATGCTAGCCATTTCTAACAAGAGTTATTTTTGAGCCTAGGAATGGAAGTCAGGTGACAAAAAGTGATGTCATGCTGCAAGTATCCCAGCAGTAATATTTTATATTAATTTAAAATCTCTCTGAAAGCATTACTGGGCATTTTGTATTTTGTTTTGACCTGAAAACACCCACTCACAACATCTGCATTTGCCTTGCTGTAAGTAAGTTAACTAGGGTATGGTAATTAATTTTAGATTCAGTAAGGAATATAGTAAGGATTAGTTTAGATGTTTTCTGTATTTATTTAAGACTGCCCTGCAATGTTGTTTTACATATTTCCTGTAATTTTGCGCTCTGAAGTCACTGTGAATACATATTTAGCATTGTCTTGTTCTTTTATTTATTATTAAATATATTTAAACTTTCAATTATGGCTGGTCTGTCTAGAGATATTTACATTCTTAGAGTACTTGCATATCTATTTGGTGATACTATGCAGGCCACTCCTAATAGTCTTGCTCTTGGTCAAACTACCATTTGGATTAATAATAACATTACACAGTAGGAATGCACACCCTTTGTTAAGGGCCTTAAAGCAGTTGATAATAGTGGCTGGTGGTGATGGAAACTACCTTATAGTCTGGGCAGAAGGGGGCATAGCTAATAAAACTGTGTCATTCTTTCCCAGGTGTGTGTGAGTGTGTGTGTGTGTGTGTGTGTGTGTGTGTGTGTGTGTGTGTGTGTGTGTGTGTGTGTGTGTGTGTGTGTGTATAAATCAAACCTCAAAGTGTGATACCAATAGTAAAAGGTACTAAGCAAGGGTGTCCTTTATCCCCTCTTTTATTTTCATTAGTTATGAAACCATGGGCAAATTTAATAAAACATGATACAGATATTGAAGGATACAAGTTAAACCCCACTATATCACCTACAATACAAATGTTTGCAGATGACATATTGATTACTCTTGGGAGTAGAAGGGAATCTATACAAAAACTTTTTAAAAACATGGAATATTTTCAAAAAAATTCTGGCCTTACTTTTAATAATAATAAAACACAAATTATTTTAACAGGTTCAAAAAAATACAATATACCTGATGAATATAATGAATATATAGCTCAGTCTCAACAAATAGCATATTTAGGTATAATTATTACTAACAATATTAAATATACCATTCAAATAAATTATAATAAAAGTCTATTACAGATAGAATTTTTAATAAATGGAACAAATTACCCTTTTCTATGGATGATAAACTTTTAATAATAAAGATGATCCTTCTCCTCAAAATCTTATATATAATTCAATCTTTATCTATACCTCCTTCTTACCAAATCATTAAAAAATGTAATTCAATGATTCAGAAATTTTTGTCGTTCCCAAATAAGCCAAGGATTGCATTAACATGCCATATGTATAATTGGAATAATGGGAGTATAGCCTTACCAAATTTAGAAATTTATTCAATTTCATCAGTATTCAATACAATCTCTCATCTCATTGATGTGGAATATACTGCTAAGTGGAAAGAGTTTATAGAGTTATTGTCACAAAATACCAAAGATATAAACAGTTCCTATAAGCTAAATATAATTAATAATCCATTTATTTGGAGGTTAAAAGATTATATTTCTGAATTTTCTTCTCTGAGTTTTAACTCTAAGTATATAGTTTTTCTTTTAAAATCATTTACAAATTTTATATTTAAATATAATATATATAAGGATTGGCTTATTTTACTCTTCCCTATAGCCTACACACACAGATCTATTTTCTCTTCATATTATACAAAAATGTCTATATTTCAGCAAAAGCATTTAACATTTTGGCACCAAATGATGATAAATAATGAGATAAAATCCAATAGTTTACTCTTGGAAGAGTATAAACTTGATTCTTGTTTATGGTTAGAGCTTCAAGAAGCTAGACAATATGTATTAAATACATTGGATTCTATGTCTCCTATAATTGGGAAAAAAAATCCCAAGCTAATACAATATATGATTGTATCAGTTTTGCATAAATCTCCTGCTAATAACAAGTTATCAAACATTTATAGGGCAATTAGATGTGATTTAGATACACATTCAGATAATTATTGGAAATATTTTTCTTTAATTAATAATAATCCCCCTTCTGAGAAAGAGAAATTTAATATTTTACAATCAACAAGTATGACTACTTCTTCTTTAAAATGGAAATTATTCAGATGGAGATTTTTAAATAGATCATTTATCACTCCTCATAATATAAGTATATTTTCTAAAAAGAATATAACATGTTGGAGATGTAATATTGAATTGAATGCTGACTGGACTCATATGTTTTATAATTGCATATATTTAAGAAAATTTTGGGATGATATCAATAATTTGTTGTAAACAATTTTTACTGATAATTTCTTTATATCTAAATCACTTGTTTTATTTAATACTCCTGCTCCTGATTGTGTAAAAGAGAATAAGTACCATTTGGTTTGGTCTATACTATCTATAGCTAGAAAAACAATCACTAAGAATTGGAAATCTAGTACAGCACTTACAATTTTGGAATTTAAAAAATATACTCCTTGAAACGTGTAATTTGGAAATGTTAACTATTAAATCTAAATCATCTAGGAATACTACATTATATAATTCATGGAATATCATCTATGAACTTCTAGAAAAATAGTTTATTAATTTATGTAAACAGATGATTTTTATTAATCCTACAGCTACATTAAGAAAATTTTTTTTTTGCATGATGAACGTCTTTGTATATAGTTTAGTTACATTGGTTTATATATTAGAAAGTTTGTTTTTTTAATTTCTTGTTTTTTAACTTTAAAGAAAAAATGTTATAATTTCATGGAAATATTTGTTCATTTTAATAATTATTTAATAAAATTCTTTGAAAAAAAAAACCTCAAAGTGTGTGTGTCAACTACTCGGTCAGTAACACAGGGACACGATGCACTGGTTTAACAGAGAGGATCCAGGAGGTCTTGATTTGGCCACTCAGCTGAAATCTCAATCCTATAGCTCTGCCAGTGGGGTGTCTTATTGGGAATTTTGAGAAAGAGGGAGAAACCAGCCCCAGACTGACTGTGGTCTCTGTGTGCTCTTAAAGGAAAATGCACTTTACTTTGTGTGTACTTGTCATCCACCCAGTGGGTACATTCCCCACTGTTGCCAGTGGTGAAGAATGAGGATCCTTGATTACTGGGCCAGTGCTTGGGCATCACAGGCCAAAATACTAATCCTCTTGCCCTTCTTTTGGTAGACTCTGCTCCTGGGTGACCTCAATGTAAAATAGTAATTTACTCTTGTTGCAAAGACTTTGTAACAACAACTTTAGGACCTTTCATGATGATATAATTGTCTGACAAAATCTCATCTCTGTATGGAAAATAAGTTTGTACTTCTGGAGGTAAACTGGATTGTTGTGACAGCCATCCATCTTTGATAAGGTGGTTGAGCTTCTGTAAAACTGGATCTGTGGTGGTATGATCTCTAAGCTCTTCAAGACGTGTTGAAGAAAAAGTATTCACTTCCATGACTTCAAAATCAAAGTGCTCATTCTCATGCTGTTCAGTGGTTGATATCAGACAATGTATCAGCAAGATAAAGAAGTTTGCCTTTTTTGTAGACAAGACTGAAATGATACTTTTGCAATCTCAACATCATATGTTACAACCTGGCTGGAGCTGTATGCATAGGCTTTCTCAAGATAGTGACTAGAGGTTGGATGTCTGTTTCAATCTGATAAACATAACCATGGAACTTAGAACATGCAAACACAATTGCCAAGAGTTATTTTTCTATCTGAGCATACTGCATCTCAGCTTGGGTAAGAGTTCTGGATACATAAGCAACAGGTTGACCCTCTTGGAAAATGACTGCACCAAGACCAAATATCGAAGCATCACATTAAAGAGTAACTGGTTTGTGAGTATTATAGTGTCTGAGAGTTGGTGGACTGGTAATTCTCTGTTTCAGAACATCCAATGCTCTCTGGTGTTGCTCTAACCATGACCAGGATACATCTTTGCATGCCAGCTCTCTGAGTGGTGCGGATATTTGACTTGAGTCTGGAATTAACTTGCCTAGGTTGTTAACTGTGCTAAGAAAATGTTGCAAGGCTTGAACATTGTCTGAAGCTAGCATGTCAAGAATGGCTGTTTGCTTAGAAGGATCTGATCATAATCCTGAACTAGTAAATAAATGACCAACATAAGTGACTTTTTGTAGCCTGAATTTGTATTAATGAGGATTGAGCTTAAGATTCACTTGACGTGACCTTTCCAGAAGTTTCTGAGGTTTCTGTCATGCTCAGCTTCACCATTACATCCTACTAGTATGTCTACTATAATAGCAAAGGATACCCAGAAAAAAATTGCTTTATCACACACTGAAAAGCTTCACTTGCAGAATTTATCTCAAATGCATTCTCAGAAATCTGTACCTTCCAAATGGAGTACTGAAAGTAGTTAACAGTGCGGATTTCATGTCAAGTAAAATTTGCCAAAATGAACTCTTTGCACCTAAGACGGTACAACTTCTTCTACTGTATGCATTGGATGATGAGGTCTTTTTAATGTCTTAGTCAAATCTCATGGATCAATGCATATTTTGATGTCATCTGAGATTTTTGTATGAGCTACCCCATGTAAGATATCCATTCAGTCAGTTCGTCTACTGGACAAATCACACCTTACTGCACCATTTTGTCTAGTTCGGCTTTGACTCTGGTCTGCATAGCTATTGGAACTTTTCTTGCAGGCCTGATAAATGGGCTGACATCTGGGTCTAACTTTATGGAGTACACAACTGGAAGCTTGCCTAGTTTGTCCTCGAAAAGATCAGTATAGGTAGATAAAGTAGACTGGGTAAAATTAGAGTAGTGGTCTTTTAAGCTAATATGGTGGTCTTCCTTATTAAATGAAAGCGGTCCCATTTTTCAAACAGTCTCTGAGCCCTAATAATGACTGGATACACCTGTTGACCACATAAAATAATAAGTTGCAGCTTCTCCCAGCAGAGTAATATGAAAGCATTATTGAGCCTTGGGTTTGAATTTCTTCCCCACCAAAAGCAACAAGCTTCGCACACTTTGCCAAATCAAGCCTTTCACAATGACATACTCTAACAAATGTTTCTGCAGACATAACATTGCACTTTGAGCCAGTGTCAACTTTGAGCTTTATGGATTTTACATTTATCCAAACAGTACAAAATATTTATTCTTGGTCCACAAATCTACTGCATTGACTGTTTTATGAAGCACTGACACACCATCCACATAAAAAGCAGGTGATGCCACATTACTACTGTCTAATTGATCAACCCATTTTTTGAAATGTTCCCTTTTAATAAAAGAATGTGTGTTTTTTGATTTACAAAATCTTTTGAAATTATTCCATTTATTACATTTGTATCATTTTTGACCAAAAGCTAAATTCTTTTCCCTTTTAGATTCATGTCTTCCACCACAGTTATGACAGTTGGCAATGAAATTGGGTGTTGACCCTTGCTTTGAGTTTCCTTACTCACTGCTATGTTTCACTGTGGCTTTGTGAACTCTGGAACTTGCTAGAAACCTCTGGGATTTATTAATGAGTGTTGCATGGATTACAGTTGCTGCCATGTGCCTGGGCCTTTTTCTTTTAACCACATGCTGCATGCCATCAACACTGGCTCTAGAAGTTACTGGATACATGCTTCTCTCATTTGTAAGTATATTTCTTTGCTTTTCTGTGAGCTAATATAGTTGACAAATCTCCTTGTCCTTATTCAAAGTTAAAACCTTTCTCACAGCAGCTTCTTTAATACAACACACAAGTCTGTCTTTTATCAACTCATCCCTTAACTCACCAAATCTGCATGTTTTAGCTTTATTTCTCAAATCAATTATATATACTGCAAAAGTTTCACCAGGCTTTTGATCTCTTGTGTTAAAATAGTGCCTCTCCATTGTAATGTTTGTCTGGGGGTTACACATTTCTCTAAATTTACATTTTAAGCATTCAGGGTCCTCCTTTGACTCAGCCAGCACAACAATATATGACTGCTTTCCCCCTCTCCTGTATAGAAGCAGGTGCATACACAGATGAACATGCCTTTCAATGGCTTCTGACCCAGCTAAATTAAGTAGAATAAATGCCTTTGTATGGTTATCATTATTAAAAAATACAGCCTGTATGAAAATGTCATACTCTTGCTCAAACACTCTACAGCTGTCTGCAATATTATTATCAAACACAAGTGGACTTGGTTTTCAAAATCCTTCTTCCATGCCAACAAAATATGTGTTTGGGCATACACTAAAATATGACCCGTGTAATTATGTACAAATAAGTTGCCCTTCTGCAGCTTGCAGTAACACTCAAATGCACAATAAACTTTTCAAAATACTGTGCTTTGCGAAATATGCTCTGAAATAGCTGTATTTGTGAAATAACTTTACTGTAACACTGCAGAAACATGCGGACACCATGCACTTCTGATAAGTCAGATAGCCATAATTAATACAAAAATATTTGCTTAGTGAAAAATGTGATAGTTTACTTTCATTTTATTTGTTTTATTCGTTTTATGCAATTCGGACTTTATTTCAAACATTTTCCATAGTAATTCAAATATTTCTGCAATATCAGACATCTTGACTTATTTAAATATATCATTTAGAGTGTTCTGTATGCTTTGTATCATATCTTGCAAATAAGAAATAGTTTGAGCAAGTTTTAACATCTGAAATTCATTTTGGACTTGTTTAGCAAATTATACGTGCAGTAGGGATGGTCCACTCTTGTATATACCTCTAAAACTAACTAGATGCCTCTCAAATTCAAAATAGAGAAGCTGGAGCTCTTTCTGGCCATAAGTCATTTCAACCATGCTTCTTCTGACACCATATCGCTCGTACCTCTAATACAGATGACAAGCAGGCGGGGTAGTTCAAATAGATGCTTTGTTGCACAGAAACACATCAGGATGGATAGCAGCACCATTAAATATAAGCAAACCGGTTGACAGACAGACCTTATATACAGACATGCTTTCTACAAAATGGCAGTCAGACTCACACATGCTCAATATTTATACACTTGTGAAAGCCCTTGGATAGCTTCTTAAAAAGACATACACACATTGATCTACAGCATGCATTATAAATTGCTTGCCAGCATCACTGAAATGAGTATATTGTGCAGCAAGCCATGCAAATTAAAATATAGACCTATTGTGATTTTGTGATGTGTTAGATCCTACCAATGGTATTATAGGTCTATTTATTGCATGCAGAGTATTTATTAAAAATCTTTAAGGTTTTGTTCTTCAAATGCCTGCTAATATGTGTAAATAAGTTCTTTTAAAGACAGTGTTTGAAGTGCTTCAATAGTCTGTAAATAACTTCAGTTGGGTACAATGTTTGACTCTGTAAATTGCTGATCTCCTTTCAGTATACCATATTGTCCTTGATACATTAAAAGAAATCACACATACTAGAACCCCATTTTG